>NC_134531.1:79708968-79833968 GCF_050624435.1 Tenrec ecaudatus | reverse complement strand
ACTTCCAGGAGGACAGGTAGTGTAAGACATGAAATTTTAAAAATAAATTATCAATGGTTTATGAGGGGGGAAAGGAGAGGAGAAGAAATGAGCTGATACCAAGGGTCCAAGTAGAAAAAAATGTTTTGAAAGTTATGATGGCAACATACATACAAATATGCTTGACACAATAAATATATGTATGGATTGTGATAATAGCTGTAAGAGTCCCCAATAAAATGATTTTTTTTAAAAAACAAGAAAGAAAGAAAAGTTCAAAGTGGATATCAGAAGAGACCCTGAAACTTGCTCTTAATCACAGAGTTACTGAAACAAAATGAAAAGTGATGAGGTCAAAGAGCTAAACCAAAAATTTTAAAAGGCAGCTCAGGAAGACAAATCAAATATTCGAATGAAATGGGCAAAACTTTTTACAGTTAGAAAACCAAAAAGAAAGAACATGCTCAACATCTTAATCTGAAGGGTAAAAATTCAAGGATTGAGCTGAAATATTGAAAGACTCTACAGGAAATTTATTGAATGATGCAGGAAACATCAAAAAGAGATGGAAAGAACACTGAGAGTCACTGTACCAAAAAGAACTAGTCCAGGTTTGACCATTTCAGGAGTTAGCAGATGAGCGAGAACAAATGGTACTTCAGAAAGAAGTTCAAGCTGCGCTGAAAGCAGTAGCCAAAAACAAAGTTCCAGGAATTGATGGAATACCAAGTGAAATGGTTCAACAAGCTGATGAGGCATGAGAAGCACTCATTCTTCTGTGTTGGGAAATTTGGAAGACAGCTATTTGGCTAACAGACTGGAAGAGGTCCCATGTTTGTACCCGTTTAAAGAACGGTGAGCTAACAGAATGCTCAATGATAGAACAATAACATTAATATCACAAGCAAGTAAGCTTTCCTGAAAATCATCCAGTAATGATTTCAGCAGTACGTTGACAGAGAGTGGACAGAGGTTCAGGCCAGATTCAGAAGAGAACATGGAGCAAGGCGTATCATTGCTGATGTCAAACGAATCTTGGCTAAAAGCAGAAAACACCCGAAGATGTTACTTAAGTTTCATTGACAATCCCAAGGAATTCAAAGGTGTAGATCACAACAAACTATGAATAAACTTGAGAAGAATGGGACTTCCAGAACACTTCATTGTGTTCACATCGAACTTGTACAAGAGGCAGTTGTGCGAACAGTATAAGGGTATATTGCATGGTTTAAGAATAGGAAAGGTGTGCATCAGGCTTGTATCCTCTCACCATACTGATTCAGTCTGTACGCTGAGAAAATAATTTAGAATGCTAGGTTATATGAAGTAGGACTTGAGGCACTTGCTGATGATGGATTGCGAATCCATGTAAAGAGGACCAAACTTCTCACCAGTGGATTAACAGATGACATCATAAAAAATGGAAAAGGGTTGAAATTTCAAGGATTTTGTCTTGCTTGGATACGCAATCAATGCTTATGGAATCAGCACTCAAGGGACCCAAGGAGGCTTTGCATGGGGCAAATCTCGAACACAAGACCTCTTTAAAATGTGGAAAAGCAAGCAAGTTACATTGAGGTTATGCATGATCCAAGCCATCATATTTTCCACCGCCTCATATACATGTGAAACAAGTGAACATTGAACAAGGAAGGATGAAGAAGAATGAAGGCATTTGTTTTATGACGCTGAAGAAGAATACTGAAAGTACCATCACTGTCAAAATAACAAACAAATCTGTCTTGGAAGAAACGCATCCAGAATGATCCAAAGAGGCAAGGGTGGTAAAATATTGTCTCTCAGACATCAGACACATTTTCAGGGAAGACCACGGGTAAGCAAATCATGCTTAGTAAAGTGGAGGGGCAGCGGAAGAGAGAAAGGCTCTCAGCAAGATGGATTGGCATGGTGTCCACAACATGCTCTTACACATAAAAACAATGTGATGATGGCCCAGGACCAGGCACTGTTTTGTTTTGTTGGACCTAGGCTCTATAGTTGTAAGATCCAACCCGAGGGTATCTGGCAACAGCAACAGCAATGAAATGATGTGAGCATTTACCCTGATGTGATCGGACGCTGAGCTGTAAAGGGAGATTTTGCAGGAGAGCAGCCTGTGTCCGATGTGTATGTGGGATGATGGAAGAGTATGCCTACTTGTTCTGGATCTTGCATGTGGCTTGTCAACATTTGACTGTTGGTTCTTGGGGTCCATTGACCTCGAAAACCCATGGGTCACCTGCTGTCCTATACGCCTATCTAAATTTTGCAGGATGCTTCAGCCAGCATCCTGCCATTTTACCTGCTAATCTTGGATTCATTAGACCCTATAGTCAGGAAAATCCTCTAGCAACAGGCCAGCCTGTAGATATACTTGGAAAAGGACATCGTGCTTGGGAAAGCACTGATCAGCAAAAAAGAGGAGGGCCTTCAGTGAAAAGATCTACACAACGGCGACCTTAATGGACTCAAACACTGCGGTTATTGTGAGGATGGTGAAGAATTGGGCAGTTTCATTCAGCTGCAAGTAGAGGTGCTGTTCACAGGAACTGACTCAACAGTACCTAACTGCAACAGCAAAGCCCTCTCGAACTCACCCTTCCTCTTTATTCTTACTGACATTGTGTCGGTGAATTTTTTTGCCTAGATGTCCGGTTGTCATTTCCTTTCCTCCAGCCCGATCTCGGTGTTAGTCTCAATGCTGCCTGGTGAATGTCTTTCTGAAACATCACCTTACTTCACTTCCAAATACTGCTTCGAGAATTCCCTGAAGCCTGTCCTGGCCCCCTGACATTTATGAAGTCCATCGTAAGAGAAGAAATTGCATTGGACCTACTCTATCTCCCAGTATTGTATATTTATCAATCAAGTTAACGAACTTTTAAATAGATTCTCTCTCCCTAAAAAATACTTTGCTTCCTTAAAAACTACTTTCGTGAAGATTTGGAATGCCTCGTTCAAATCCGGACCGATCAGGCTGTGCAGCATTCCCTGGCAGAACGTGACCGTCGCCCCAAAGCCATCCTGGGTCCCACGATCTTTCCCTTTCCCTTCTCCCCTCGAGCTCCATCCAACATGGTGGATGCTTCACGTGCTGATGTAGACATTCCAGCCTTGAATCTCAATCTTCTGCCAGAATTCCTGCTAACAGCTATTGCTTAGCTACCCTTAATGTCTAGCAGATACACCCACATGAGGTGTGGTCTGCCTTTCAGGAAGACAAGACTTGAGAAGAGGTCTAGCAAGCGTGACATACCATAATCCTGGGCATCCAGACTGGAACCCACCGAGAGGCAGAGAACAGCCTGTAGATCAGAGGGCACCTTAGCATTGGATATGCCTCACTTTATGTGGCAAAGGCATGATTAGACTCTGTAACATGATTCTATCATACCTAGTTGTCTGTTTATTTACCCATCTATGCCTTCCACTATATTTGATTTCTAGGTAGCCCAGTTTATGTTCAATTGCTAAAGGCCTACCACGCAGCTTCTGTAAAGATTGCACGAAGAAAACCCCATGAAGCAATGCTATTCTGCAACTCATGGCATGGGTCAGTATTGACCCCATGTAGTGCTCCCCACACCCCAACTACCCTGGAATAACTTAAAGGGCAAAGTTATCATCTTAATACTCTCTTAAGCCAATTTATGGTTTTTAAAAGGATTAAATAAAAATGAATTATTTTGCACTAGCTCTATAATTGTACTCTCCAGGATCTCCAGTGTGCGCCACCTTAGGACATGCCATTCACGATGGCATTGTGCAAAACAGTGTCACTCAGCTGTCATCCAAGAGACGATATTGAGGATAATGATTCAACCAAACACCATACTCACGTAATTGAGTTTGCTCAGCTAGAATGACCCTCCTCTAACAAGTCATGCTATATGTATCAAACAACTAAAAGAGTTTTTAAGAACATAAGCTACCAGGAAAGCTGGGTTCCAAGATGTCAATTAACAAGGGTATCATTGAGTGATCACAAAATTGTCAAAGACGCGCTACTCTGGGGTACTACGTTAAACTCAGGAGAGATCTGAGAGATAGTTTATATTTGGGGTAAGCCATGATGGTTGCATCAGTCAGATAACACATAAATTACTAATTCAGATAGCTCGCATTTCAAAGTAGATGGTACTATGAAGTTAAAAGTTTATGAAACTGTATCCTTTAATAAACCCTTTGACAAGTAGCAAGTACCAGGAAAGCCGATGTGCACTATCCAAAGTGAATGGCAACATCTGATCTGATGTCCAGATTTGAGAGGTTGGGAAGCATCCAGCAGGATCAGGAACATAAATTTCATTGTAAGGAACTGTGGTTAAGAATGAAATGTTTCCTTCTTTCAATATATGCATATTATCTTTTCTTACATCCTGTAAGTTATTAGGAAAAGTATAAACCAAGTTTTGTGGAGTTAGCTCTCTAATAAAGGGAACTCTTGGATAGTTCTTTTGGCTTGCAATAGAACCTTCTAAAAGATGACTTGAGACCCAAGAGTTAGAGGAACTGAGAAAGCTGAGAACCATTTGGTGTGATCTCTTTACATAGATTAACTTTTATAATCCTTGCATAAAATGAATGGGTTGAGGTGTTGTTATTATTCCCATTTCAATGGGAACTGAGGACTTGTTTGATAAGTGGTGGATCCAGAAATCGGTAAGTGGTGGATCCAGAATTCAAACCCAACATTCTGGCTCTGAGCCCACCAGTGTCAGTCACCATGTCATACAAAAGCAAGGAGGTAGATGATTCTGTCCGTATAGGCCATTTTAAAAAGTGACTGTTTTCTTACAGAGCTGAACCTGACATTTGACATGTAACAATCCACATTAAGTTGTCTTGCCACCTTGTCACAATACATATTATCTCCTTCTCTCAAAGTTACTTACTATAACAGCCATAATCATATGCTCGGATGCTCCTGAAAACATTGTATGTTCTCTAGATGAAAGTTTCCTTGAATAGAAACAAATAGAAAAATCAAAGGTTGTCTAAAGTGGTAGGTTGAGTTCATTAATTCTATCAAGTTGTTCAATAAATATCACACAGTCCCTGTCTGAAGGGTCTCTATGGAAATTCCAGATTAAAATAGTGGGATTTGTTTGTGAAGTTGTCCAAAAACAATGTGATCCATCAGTCCTTGAGATGCTGAAATGTATTCTGAAATATAGTCAGTGGGCAGTAGGAGTTAACACTTAAAAATGGTTAAGAAGCTAGCAGCTGAGTAGGAATCAGCAATAGTTTGGGCATGTAACTTCAAACCAGGGTTCCGCCCACCTGGGGGAGAGCTGGAAAGACAAATCTAAGTACAGGAAATTCTAGGGTTCTGAGATGAGTCATTAGACAGTACAGATAGTTAAACTGTCAATACTAATTGGTAAGTTAGAGATATTGACCCACCCATAGATACCTTGAGCAACAGATCTGGAAATCTGATTCTGAAAGGTCACAATCTTGAAATTTCTATAGGGTGCAGTTCTACTCTGCACACATGGTATACCCAAGGGAAGAAATAACTCAAATGGCAAGTGGTAAAACCCCAGCCATTGAGTAGGTTCAAATCCTTGTGATCTTACAAGGGAAGACTAGAACTGTCCCCAGTGCTTTCTGAGGCTGTAAATCTTTGCTGTTGTTAGGTACTGTGAAATTGGCTACAAACGACAGTGACCTTATGCACAACATCAGGAGCACTACCCAGTTTTGTTCCATCTCCACAATTGTCCCCGTGCTCCAGCCCATTGTTGCAGCCACCGTGTCCATCCATCTCCTTGAGGGACTTCCTCTTTTTCACAGCCCTTCCACTTGACCAAGAATGATGTCCTTCCCTTTCTAAGGACTTTCCTGATAACAGCTCCGGTCAGATGAAATCTGGCCATACTCCTTCCAAATCCTCCTGTCCTTTTATCTGTCCATGGTGCTTTCAGTATTCCTCTCTAGCACCCCAATTGAATACATTGATTCTTCCTCATTATTCAATGTGCCGCTTTCACATGCATAGGAAGCAATTGAAAATACCATGGCTTAGGTCAGGTTAGTCTTCAAAGTAACATCCTTGCTTTTCAATACTCTAAAGAGATCATATTCTCCAGACTTACCTAAGGCAATATGTCCTCCGATCTCTTGATTGCTGCTTGTATCATCATTGATTATGCATTCAAACAGGACAAGATCTTTGACAACTTCCGTATTTTCTCCATTCCTCATTGTGTTATCTTTTGGTCCACTTGTGAAGAATTTGGTCTTCTTTACATTGAGTTGTAATTCATACTGAAGGTTGAAATCCTTCATCTTTGTCAGCAAGTGCTTCAAGTCCTCCTCACTTTCAGCAAGCATGGTGTGTCATCTGCATCTTGCAGGTTGTTAATAAGCCTTCCTCTGATCTTGATGCCACATCCTTCTTCATTAAACCAAGTTCTCTGATTATTTGTCCAGCATAAAGATTGATTAAGTATGGTAAGAGAATTCAAGCTTGAAACATTTCCTGATTTTTAAGACATGCAGTATTCCCTTCTATTTGTACAAATGCCTTTTGATCAAAGTGCATGAGCACAATTCGATGTTCTGAAATTCCCATTCTCCTCAAGCTTATCCATAGTTTACTATCCTCCACACCGTCTAACACCATTACATAGTCAATGAAACACAAGTAATGTCTTCATGGTATCCTCTGTCTTCAGCCAAGATCCATCTGATATCAGCAATGCTATCCCTTGTTCCACACACTCTTCTGAATCCAGCCTCAAGCTCCAGCATCATCCTGTCCATTTATGGCTATAACAATTGTTGGATGATCTTCGGCTAAATTGCAGTTGATGTGATATTAATATTGTTCTATCTTTTGAGCATGGGGGGGTCAGCTTTCTTAGGAATTAGTACAAATAGGGATCTCTTCCCATCTGGTGGCCAAATTTTCTGGCATAGATAAATGAATGTTTCCAGTGCTTCACTGGCTTGTTGAAACATTTCAATTGCTATTCCATAAACTCCCGGAAACTTGTTTTTGTTTAATGCTTCCAGTGCAGTTTAAACTTCCTTTAGCACCTTGCTCAGATGCTACCTGGAAATGGTGGACTAGCACTACTTCCTTCTGTCACGGTGACTGTGTGTATTCGTCCCATGCTCTTTTGATGCTTCCTGCATCATTCAATATGTTGCCCATAAAATCTTTCAGAATTGCTGCTCGAGGCTTGGTTTTCCTTCTTTTATTTCAGTTTAAGATATGCTGAACATGTTCCTTTGTGGTTTTCTAGCTCTGTCTTTGCACATATAATTATAATATATGACTTTGTCTTTTTGAGCTGCCCTTTGAAATTTTCTCTTTAGTTCTTTGACTTCATCATTTCTTCCACCTACTTTAGCTACTCTGTGATTAAGAGGAAGTTTAAGAATCTCTTCTGACATCTTCTTTGATCTTTTCTTTCTTTCCTGTCTTTTTAATGACCTTTTGCTTTATTTATGAATAATGTTCTTGATGTCCTCCCACAGTTCATTATGTTTTAGGTTATTAGTTTTTAATGCATAAAATCTGTTTTTCAGATGTTCGATTGGATAAACTTAGGTCTTATTTTGGCTCTTGTGAACTTGTTTTAATTTTCTTCAGCTTTAACCTGAAATTACATATGAGTAATTGATGGTCTGTTTCACAATCAGCCTCTGGCCTAATTTTAGCTTAAGATGTTGAGCTTCTCCATCATCTCATCCCACAGATGTAGTCAATTTGGTTTCTGTGTTTTCCATCTTGCGAAATCCACCTGTATAGTTGCTTTTTATGTTGTTGAAAAGGTATTGGTCTTGCTGGTCAAGTTGGTTGGTCTTGTAAAATTCTATCATATGATCTCCAGCTTCGTTTCTATCACCAAGACCCTATTTTTACAACTACTATTCCTTCCTCGATTCCAACTTTGGGTTTCTAATCACCAATAATTACCAATGTATCTTGATTGCACATGTGATTAATTTCTCACTGAAGTTGTTGGTAGAATTCTTCAATTTCTTCACCACTAGCTTTTGTGGTTGGTGCATAAAATTGAATGACAGTTGTATTGATTAGAATTTATTGAAAGCAGATCAATATAACCCTATCAGAGACAGCATTGCACTGCAAAATGAACAATATCCTTTTAACAGTGGATTCCATGCCATTCTTTAATATGTCATTCCCAGCAGAGAAAATTATATGGTTTTCTGATTCAAAATGGCCAATTCCAGCCATTTTGGCTCCCTAAGCCTCACAAATTAGTCTTTTTGTGTTTCACTTAATTGTTGAAGACTTTCGCTTTCTAGGTTGATACTTCACACATTCCAAGTTCTGCTCACTAGCAGATTTTTGAAGCTGTTTCTCCTTATCTTGAGTTATACCCCATCAGCAAATGACAGATCCCTCAAACTCCCCTTGAGCAGGCTTCCCTTCATCATGATCAATTCCACTCTGGGAAAGAAGCTCCTCCTTGGTCATATTTCAAGTGCCCTCCAACCCGAGATGCCCATCCTCTGGCACTGTCTCCAACAATGTTCTGCTTTCATTCATTAGGTTTTCGATATCTGACACTGTTTCAAAGATCTGCATAAAGCTTTCAGGGGCTACTTCCTGCAAAGTGGACAGCTGATTCCTTCTTGAATGTCTGTTCTTAGTCTGGACGCTCCACTGAAACCTATTTACTTGGGGCAATGGCTGGCTTTTGAAGGACTAATGACATAGCTTCCAGCATCACAGCAACACACAGCCACCACAGTCTGACCACCTCAAAGACAAGTGGTGGTGTAAATTTTTACAGGAGCATAATGTCTCATCTTCCTCCCAAGAAATACCTGGTGGATGTAAACTTCTGGTTAACAACCGTGATAGATAATTTTATGTGAACTTGAAGTTATATGAAAACATAGGGATAGTATTCAAGTTGTCAATCAGGTCACACAGCCTGATGCCTTCTTGGGGGTGTGGCCTTTTCATAAGGAAGACCCTGAGAACCTCATCCTCGCTCTTTCTTTCCCTTCCTGTTTGATGGTGACCTTGACAGCTGCAGAAGCCCTGCCATGTTTCCAGAGATCTTGGATCCATGTGACTTTTCACCCACTGGCCAGTGATCTTCCTGCATTGTGCATCATGGCTTGTGGTTTTGTGAGTCTGAAGAGGGACTTATGAACTGGGTTGGACTGGGCTGGGATCCTTTCTTGATATATAATTACTCTTTGATATAAAGCTCTTTCTAACACATATATGTGTGTCATTGAATTTGATTCCCTAGTCAACCTGGCTTACCACACAACCCGATATATAACCCAGCATACTGATCAAAACAAAAACCCTTTGTGACTGAGTACATTCCAACTCACAGCAAGCAGGCATAAGCTTTTGAAATCTATATGAAAGCAGATGGCCCCATCTTTCTCTCTGAGTGACTGGAGGGTTTGAACCACTGACCTTGTCCTTTGCAGTCTGATGCTTACCTGTCATTGCCGCCACCAGGTTGCCTTATGGTCTTGAAATGGAAGGAATCCTAGCTCTTCCTCCTGTTTGAGATGCTACTTGTACCTTACAGATAAAAGCTTATAATGTCTTCTATAGGAAACAAAAGTATCCATAACACTATAGAACTAACGGTTTCTAAGCTAGTACAACTCTAGTTATTATTTTGTTCATGGTTCAACATCGGCCTCTATCTCAAGCCATCGTGACGAAATCCTTGAACAATCAGTTATTTACAACAATCAGGAGTACAATTCAAATATGACAAATCACTCTCCAAGTAAAGCTGTAAAGCTTTCAAAAGACAAGTTTAATCGCTAGTTTATTTAAATCTTCTTTAATCTCCTTTAGCAATGTTTCCTTATTTCTATTGCATAAATTATTCACATCCCTGGTTACACTCATTACTCAGCATTTTATTTTCCTAAATGCTGCTGTAAATGAAATTATTTTCCTGGTTTCTCTTTCAGGTATTTCATTGCTGGTGTAGAGAAAAAACTTATTTTTGTTTGGGGGCCTTGTGCCCTGAATTCTTCTTTTAGCTTTAGATGTTTCAGCATCTTCCTGATCTACCCTAACTCCTGTTCCAGCTGCTGATACGGTTACCAGTGCAGTTATGTTTCAATCAGCTTCAACAGAGGCAGGCAGCTAGAGTCTCTTTAAACTATACTCAGCTTAACTCTTCTGATTGCCCAAGGTTATTCTCTCACCCCAGAATGAAATCTCGAACAAAGCACACTGGGAACTAGGATAGACACCTCTGGGGCAACGAGTGCTCAATGCGGCGTGGGATCCCAGACATAGACACATTCACAAAGGTTCCTGGAAAACAAACACCTGTAGCACTGGTCGACTTAATAAAGACCATTTACTCTTTCTTTATTTCTTTTCCTCCTTCTTGACTCTCCTGCTCCTATGATTACCTTTCCAAGTAAATTACCTGCCTATCAATTCTTCTTATCTAAATACAAGGTGACAGTCTTTTCTTTTCTTTTGTAGCAAAGGGTCTAACTTAAACATAGACCTATTGATTACCAAGTAATAGTTTGAAGATGTTAAATTATACACTACAGATGACTATATAATAACTGTGTGTAATAAAACAAAGAGCACATGGAGAAGATGGAAGAACTCAGATATTAAAAAAAATGTTTTAAAATCCCATGAATAACAATGAACACATTTTTTAAAACTCTCTTAATCCCTTTAGTCTGGATAGCTGTTGTAATAGTATCTACTTAATTGCTGATGTTTACACTATTATACATGTTTATTATTTCTGAACTACATTTGCCTCTCCTGGCTTTTTATCTGACCAAATGTGATCCTTGACTTAGGATATTCCCTGGAAGATAATGGCATTATTAATTATTAATGGGCTGCTAGACAATGATGTTCTTAATTATTAATGGACTTCTGCAAGCCATAATAGAAATAATTTATTCATTATATCTACCAAATCCCCAAAAACTTAATTATGGAAAATAGATTTGAAGTACATTTAAATGCTTTAAAAGAGCAAGAAAATATAGTCTAACATAAAATTTAGTGAAAAAGTCAAACAGTGCCATGTAATGCTCATTCAATTCAGTTAATGTTGCACAAGTTACTATGTAAGCAGATAAAAGCCCTACAATAGCCTTGGGAATCCAGGGAAATGCTGAAGAGCCATTCTGGTGTGATTCTTGTGAAGCTGTCCATGGTAGTTACACAATTTCATGTCAACTTGATAAATAAATGTAGGGGCAGAATCTAGTCTGTCAATCAGTTCACATCCTGACAATGCCTTCTTGTGGATGGGACCGTCTCATGAGGATTCTAGAAACTTCTTCTCTTTCTTCCTGGAGGTGGACCACACTCTCTCTCTGCCTTTGTGTTCATGTTAACAAGCCATGTAGAAACTTGCAGAGCCCTGCGAGAGCCACTCTCTCTGCTTCACCTTCCTGTTGAAGAGCCACACTCACAAGAATTGGAGGAGCCATGTGGAGACCCACACCAGCACTGAGATGCTTCCATCGCCACTGAATCCACAAGACTTCTCACCCACTGGCCTGTGATCTTCCTGAATTTGTCATCATTGCAAATGGCAATGTGAGTCTGAAGAGGAATTTATGGACTAGTATTGGACATATGTCTAATATCAGACTAATGGACTTGGTCTGAACCAAGCTGGGATGTTTTCTCAATATGCAATTGCTCTTTGATAGAAAGCTCTCTCTGACACATTTGTGAGTGGCTTGGATTTGTTTCTCTAGTCAACCCGGCCTCACACACTGCCTATCAATGACAAAATCTTATTCTCTGACAGTGAGTGGCTTTAAGTGTCCCAGCCTTACCAGTCTCCTGGCTGAGGAATTGATTCACAGGCACACCCAGTGACAAGGTGACTCTTCAGGATTTTTCAGTTTGAATGTAAAGAAGAAACAAAGTCTTAGCTTTGTTTCACAGACGGAAAGGGTGTGAGGCAGGACCAAATACTGGGGGGGGGGGGGAAATGTTCAAAGTAGGAAAAAAATGAGCATGAACCGAGACAAGCTATAGTAAGGGTTGGAGAAAGGGAGCTAACTAACAAATGTTAAACTATGTCCTGCTTTTTTGCCTGCAATTGCTGCCTGCAATGCATTTCAATAAAATGTAAGGTTTAAATTTCATTTTATATTAATGCTAAAGTTATTTCTCTGTCTCTTTAAACTTGAAGAGGCCTAGAATCTTTTTTGGGATAGATTACCTGTTGAGAATGTGTTAGTTTGGATAAACTAGAGAAACAAATTTATAGATACTCATATGTGTGTGAGAAAGAGCTTTATATATAAGAGCAATTGAATGTTGAGAAAACATCCCAGCCCAATCCAGATCAAGTCCATAAGTCTGATATTAGTCTATATGTCTGATACCAATCTATAAAATCCTCTTCAGATTCACAAAACACATGCAATGATCATGAATGCAAGAGGATTACAAGCCAGTGGGTGGGAAGGCTTGTGGATCCAGTGGCATAAGCATCTCAGCCCTGGCAGGGCTCTCCACATGGCTCCTCCAGCTCAGGACACTAGTGTAGCTCTATGGGTCTTGTCAGCTGCAATGTCTCGCAGGGAGTGAGCAGAGAGAGTGTGTCTCCTGGCTCCAAGGAGGAAGACAGGAGTTCCCAGAATCCTTAGGAGAAGGCCATGCCCACACAGAGGCCTTATTGGCTATGATCTGATTGACAGGATAGACTCCACCCCTTCTCTCTTAATCCTCTCACATTGACAATCATATTACTACCACAAGAAGAACACACAAATACTTCCCTGTACTTCTTTATAATAGGCTATTTTTTCTAAATCCTTCGGGACCTTCTCATACCTTCATCTCAAAAGATGTGGATGACCTCGTCTGATTTGAAAATTTGAGAAACATACCCAAACCAAAAGAACCAAACTCACTGCCATCAAGTCAATTCTCACTCAGGGTTACCAGATAGGACAAGATAGAGCCACAGACTTTCTAAGACTGTAGCTCTCTCCAGGGTAGAAAGCCCCATCTTTCTTCACTGAGTGCCTGGTGGATCTTAACAGCTTACTTCGAGGATCACAGCACAGCATGTGAGCACTGTGCACCGGGGCACCTTTGAACAGGTATATGTAGCTCAACTACTTTCTTTGGGTTTCTTGGGATCAAGTTGGCAACCAAGAATGAAATTCACCTCTGAGCTTTTCTGCTGTCAAGTTGTACCTAAGTCAATCCTCCAACAGCCCCCCGTCAACAATCAGGGAGGGCTTACGTGTTACTATCTTGCCAAACTGCTGGAAGTGGAGCTTCCAGCCTAGGAAGAAGGCCTGGCAGTCTATGTCCAAAGTCAGTCAGTAAAAGCACTGTGAATTCCAACAGTCGGACCAGCTCAAGGCAACTAACAAAAGCAATCGTCCCCACCAAAGCCAGGCCTGGCATGAAAAGTAAGAGGCGCACATGTTTAACTCAGGCACCTTTTAAAGTGCTTCCTGTATATAAATGCCTTTTACCCTCATGGCAACCCCTGCTGTAGGTGTACTCTTGTTAACCTCATATTGCACTGAAGGAAATGAAACAAAGATCGATTAAGCAAATTTCACTAGATTGCACATTCACGAAGAGGCTAATTCTGAATTTAAATGCAGTCCAAGTGATTTTGGGGTTTATAACCTAGTTGAGATTCCATACAAAAGAGCTTCAGAAATTATTGGGAGAAAAAGTAGAAGTTTAAAAAATATATACCAAAAGCTGCATTCAGAACAGGACGTGAACTGAGCAGTCTCATTTCTGACCTCAGATGGATCATGACTGAACCAGAAAATGCCAGGAAGATGCTCACTTGTCTTTCATTGACTTTGTGAAGCCATTCGACTCTGTGGATAATAACAACTATGGAAAGCATTGAGGTAAATAGATATTTCAAAGTGTGTCATTGTGCTCATGTGGAACCTATACATGGAGTAAAAGGTTACGAAGAACCAGGGAAATTTTAGGGAAGGTGTGTGTCCAGTGTGTATCTTTTCATCCTACTTGTTCAATCTGTATGCTGGCTAAATAACCTAAAAGACTGGATTATATGAAGAAGAATGTGGCATCAGTTTTGGAAGAAGACTTACTAAAAATCTGCAATATCAAAGCAACAAAACCTGGCTTCTTGAAAGTAAAGAAAACTTAAAGCATTTACTGGTTGTGGTAGTTACATAATCTGGTGTCAATTTGGGACGTGAGAGGATTAAGAGTGAGGGGGTGGAGTCTAGCCTGTCAATCAGGTCATAGCTAATTTGGTTTCTTTGTGGACATAACTTTCTCCTCAGAATTCTGGGAACTCCTGTATTTTCCTCCTTGGAGACAGGAGACACCTCTCTCTACTGCTCACTCCCTGTGAGACACTACTGACAAAGCTGACTCCCTGTGAAACATCCCTGAGGAGAAGCCACATGGACCTACCCTGATGCAGCCATGAATGCAGGAACAGCCGTGTGGAGACCCTTGTCAGTGCTGAAATGCTTATAATGCCACTGGATCTAAAGATTTTATACCTATTGGCCTGTGATCGTCCTGCATGTGTTTTGTAAGTCAGAAGAGGACTTTATACATTGGTATCAGACTTATGGGCTAATATCAGACTCATGGACTTGATCTCAACTGGGCTGTGAGAACTCTTTCTTAGACACATATGAGTGTCTATAGATTTGTTTCTCTAGTCTACTCAGACTAACGCACTGGTGAAGATCAAAGATTGTGGCTTGCATTTTGGCTTACAACTGAATGTAAAGAAAACCAAATCCTCATAGGTGAACCAATAAATAAAATCTGATCAATTAAGAAAATGTTGATGTCTTCAAGAATTTCACCTTTCTTGGATCCACAATCAATGATCATGGAAGCATAGTCAATAAATCAAATTATTTATAAATCAGATCTTGTCTTGGTCAAATCTGCTGCTCTAGACCTCTTTTAAATATCAAAGAGCTAACTTTGATGAGTCCATTGCTCTTGACTCAAGCCATTGTTTTGTAAGTCATCATTCATATATATATATATGAATGATATATATATACATACATATATATACATACATACATACATACGTGTGTGTGTGTGTAAAAGCTGGACAATTAATCAGGTAAACCAGAAAGGAACTGCTGCAACTGAATTATGGTACTGGAGAAGAATGCAGAACCTATCATGTTGTATATGAAATTGGGCTATGTGAGGAAGAATGAGCAAAGCTGTCTTAGAGTGTCTGTAGTCAAAATGATCCTTAATAATTAGGATGGTAACATTTAGTCTCGTGTGCTTTGGACATTAGGTGGTACCGCTTCCTGGAGAAAGACAGCATGCTTGCTAAAGGAGAGGAAGACGATGAGATAAATGGCACAGTGCCGGCGATGATGGGTTCAAACCCAGCAGTGGTTGTGAGCGTAGCGCGGCACTGGGCAGTGGCCCTGCTGTGGGACAAAGAGTTGTTATAACTTAGAACGGACTCAACAGCGCCGAGCAACGACAAAGCAGGTGTTTTCTGTAGTCTCCTTTTCTCCGTGTTCAGTTTGTCTGAAGGCTCATTGCACCAGCTCCACGGTGGTTACTATGTTTGAGCACGTGGTTGCGGCCACCACAGAGTCCTCTTAACTTCCCAACTCTGACCTCATCACAGTCTTGGGATGATTCCTCCACTGACGTTCTAGTTGAAGAAAAAGCTGTGGTCGGTAATGGAGTTAAATGAATATTAAATAGCCGCCAGCTAATGTGGGCCAGGTTTACTGCGTAGTAAACCTATACAGCCAGGAAGGTTTAAACTTCACAGGCCACAGATTCTCCTTTCTTTTGATCAACAGAAAGGTCAACTCAGCAATATTCTTTATTGGGCCTTAAAAGTTTCATTGCTAATTTTATGATGCTTGTCATTAAGTGTTGAATACTTCAACGTATACAGTGTGAAATTATGCATCTACCAGTTAGGTGAGCTTCAGTGTGAGCCATCAGTTACTCTAATGCAAAAAGGGCAGCGCAGTCACAATACACAGGAAGGCCCACCCTTCACAAGCAGCTCCTACAAGGATACACACATAGTGAAATTATATGAGGGCAAGTCAGAAAGCGTTGCTATAAATCATAACAACTTATACTTTCATATAAGTTGAGTTTTTAAGCACATGCTTTATGCAGTGCTTAAAATTAGGTGCCTCTGCTGATATTCGAGTGGTCTTATACTTGAGTATATATGGTAAACAAAAACATCCAGGTGTGAAGGTATTGTTTCTCAACTCATCCTCCTTCTAGGCCTCCACCTTTCTGGCGGTGCATTTCCATCTATCTAACCCTACTACCAAGGAATCCTTTGCTCATCCGTGGAACACATGGAAACACAGTTATGGCCTCCTCTTGAGACAAAATGCCAAGTTTGAGGAACAAAAAGAAACCTGAAGGTGAAAGATCAAGACTAATGTGTGCATGGAGTAAGGTTTCTAAAATTTAATTCTCCTAGGACTGTTCTTGCTAGTTCCAAAGAAGAAACAGGTGCATTGCTGTGGTGTGTGTGGGAGGGGTGCAGGGTGGTGGTGAAGGATGTGGGGGGTAGGAGGGGGTGGAGGCACGAAGTGGTGGTGGAGGATGGTGTGTGTGTGTGTGTGTGTGTGTAATTCCTTAGCACAAATTCCCTGGCTCTTTTTTTCACCAATACAGCTTTCAGTGTTCTTCAAAATCCTTTATAATAAGTCTCCACGATCCTCCCTGATTCCTCTAAGAAAATGTATCAAGTTTACCCCATTGCTATTCAAATGACAGTCACCATAACCTTCGAGCTGACCTCTGTGTCTTGAATTTAACTGAGTCAGCACATTCCCTGGGAAATCATAGTTTAGATTTGACCTTTCTTAGACAGCACCATAAGGAAAACAAATCTAACCCTGAGAGAACTTGTCTGCAGTGGCCCACTGACAGCAGAGATGTGTTCGAAAGTTCTATTTGGAATAGACCTATACATGTAGGACATGGAAGCCTAGTAGCAGTACTTTTTGACTCACTGTGGTATACAGACATCCAAATAAGTGGATGTGAGAAGCAGGAGACATGGATCACACAGCCACGCCATCCTATCCATGTTTGCCACAGGAATAAGTGTGAACACCAATGTTAACTCTGTAGTGAAAGCACTCCATGAATGGGTCACTTCCAGGGGCCCAAGGGAGATGTAGGACTTTGTTCATATGGTCACGTGTGTTCTAAAACTTGCCAGTGTAAGCAATCAACTTTAGCCGCTGTCTTAATGAAGTATGATCCAGGATGAAGTGTTGGAATCCAAGTAGAATAAAGGTGTCCTAGAGAAGAAGGGTCCAGCAAAGGGGCCATAAGACAAGTAGAGTAAGAAAGGCATTTGTGTAAGAGGGTGAGTGGCCTGGTACAGGGAGTCAGAGTCTGAGCATGGTGAAGATGTGTCTAAATCACAGGTCACCCATGACAAGGACTCAGGGTCCCTGCAGGTGAGGACAGGACACAGAGGCACAGGGCTGCACTGGGTCTGAGGCTCCATGCAGATGAATGGGTCAAATAAGTAATTATGTGAAGGACAATGGGAGCCAGGTTTCTTTGTGTCAGAACATCTTGATTCGTCATAGCTATAATAGATTGCATGCTCTATCAGTGGATACAGCAATATTTCTGGCCCCACATGCTTGCCAACTCCTTGTCATTTCCATCAAAAGGTAAAATCTCTTTCCCCTTTTCTTAATCTTGGTCAGGATTGTGAATATCTTGATAAATGAGTTGTGCTGAAAGTGCTGGAAGTCATTCTGTGTGAATTCTGAGGACAACATAAACTCAAATAGCTTGTCTCTTGTTCTATTGCTTTGCTGGGACACCAGCATTTGGAATCCAGTGGAGGTGCCCTATGAAATGCAGGACAGAGAAAGAGGTTATTGAGGACATCTAGTCAACAATCCAACTAGAGCCTCAGTAGACAACCCCAATTCTCAGCCATGTGAGACTGTGAAATACTAGTTGACTGTAACCTCTAGACTTTGTGTCACTCCAGCTGACAGTGAATGCAGCAGAAGATGCATTCCCAGCAAGTTTTGCCCAAGTTGCACATTCTTGAGCAAAATAAATACTGCTGTTTTAAACTACTAAGTTATACAGCCATAGTAATTACTACTAAAGGTATGAAAAACTAGAAACTATTTAAATATTATTACCAGGTAAATGGGTGAACAAAAGATGGTATATCTACACAATAAAATAACATTCAATAATAAATAGAAACAAACCACTGATGGATAAATCAATATGAATAAGCCTTTAAACTATTCTGCTATGCAAAAGAATCCAGACACAAAAAAATATAGATTGTGTGACCCATTCTCAAGAAGTTCTAGAGCAGGCAGACATCCTCTATGGTGTTGAAAAACAAACAAACAGAACTGTGGTTGACTTGTGTGGAGGGGACAATGGGAGTGTTCTGGGATCGATTGGGAAGCAAACAACAGAGCTCTTCCTGGAGAATTAAAAATGGTCAGGGTTAGACAGACGATGGAGTTCTCAAAACTCTTCTTACTGTACCTATAATATTTACGTGTCAGTGAATACCAATGTGTTGCTGCTGTTAACTGCCATAGAGTTGACTCCAGTGTATGAGATGGGATTTAAAGCAGAAGAATCACTGATGAAGCAGTGGGCAGGATGCTGGGATGCTAAGCAAAAGGTCAGCGAATCAAACCCACCAACGCCTCCACAGGCGAAAGATGGCACCGCCTGCTGACAGCCAGGTGGGCTACCTGCTGGGCTGCTATTATCAAAGTTTGCCCTTTGAAACCATCAGTGGCTTTGAGGAGAAAGATGAGGCTATCTGTCCTCCTAAAGATTCACAATCTCAGAAACCCAGCGCGGCAGTTCTACTCTGTCCTCTTGGGTGATAATGAGCTGGAGGCAGCTCAATGGCAGAGAGTTCTGCCGGGGTCAAGTCGAGACCAATGGGTTTGGTGTTTGGCTTCATGTACAACAGAAGGAAGTATTGCCCGGTCCTGTACCATCCTCACGATCGCCAGTATGTTCAAACCCATCATGTATATAAAGCATGCCCTACTTAAAAAATATTTCCATTACATTACCAATGACCATCTATGAAACAGAAACTTTTCAAAACGTTCAATAGTAGGAAACAAAGCTCGATTAGTCATGCTAAAGCTTAAGATGTCACTCTGGTCTCCCTATGGAAAATTACTATTATATGAAGCTATAAAGAGTGTAAACTCAAAAATTATTAGAGAAATATATTATACAGCAAGTTGATATCAATGTTATTCTTCTAGATTTTGTGATATTTGTGACACTGAATTTTTAAATGTATTTTTGTGCTGTTATTTTAATTGTAAGTATTCATTTTCCTATTAAATTTTGAAGTGGTAAGTTGTTAAACTGTTTATGTGAAATAGTTCTGAGTCCACTCTTGCTTCTGATAGCTATGTCTCTTCTCAACATTGTCCTAGACTTGATCATATCACTGACAGAACACTATACTTCTCCACTGCAAAGGAGCCTGCTCTTTTAGAAATGTCAAACTCGAAGCATGAAGGAGTAACCAGTTTCAGAATATTCAATAAAAGCAAAGTTCATTTTTCTATTTCACTAAATTATGCCCTCCAAGCTGAATATCATTCTTCTTTTGTTGCCTTCTACAGTCCTCCTTCTCTGGTCCCATTTTTACCTTCAATCTTGTGGCTGCCCTGTCTGTGCTCTCCTTTCTTCATTGGCTCCCTCTTCTTAATTCATCTTGATTTTTCCTCTTTTCTACAACTCCTGATGAACCTTGTGGCCACATTGCAGAGACCAAGAGATCTTGGTCTTTTGGTTACATTTCTGCCATTGCTAGTGATCTAACAGAGATATCATTTAGTTTGCATCAAATATGAGCCCAAATCATATTCAACAGAAGTGAAAAGGTACAGAAATAGTCTACAAAAGAAAAATAGTTATGAAACTAAGTTGACTCCTCAAGAATTGAAACAATCTGAAGTTAAAGGAAGTGTGCGTGGTAGTTATATAATCTGTTGTCAACTTGAGACTTAAGAGTAGATGGATAGAGTTTCGCCTATCAATAAGGCTACAGCTTGATGACCTCATTTGAAGCTGCTGAAGAGATAAATAGCTCACTGGAGGTGGGACATTCACTCACTCCCTGTGAGACATTCCTGTTGACAAGACACATGGAGCTATGCTAGAGCCCTGAAGTGGGAGGAGCCACATGGAGACCCATGCCAGGCCTAAGATGCTTCCACCATCACTGGATCCACAATACTTTCCACGCACTGGTCTGTGATCTTCCTGCACTCAGCATCATTGCATGTGTTGCGTGAGTCTCAAGAAGAATTTATAGACTGGTAACAGACATGTGGGCTAATATTAGACTTATGGACTCATTCTGGATTGGGCTGAGATGTTTTCTAAATGTATAATTGCTCTTTGATATAAAGTTCTCTCTTACACACATATCGGTGCCACTGAATATGTTTTTCTAGTCTACCCAGACTAACACAGCATGGTACCATAATGGTTAAATGGCTGAGTTACTAAATAAAAGATCAGTGTCTGAAACCACCAGCACTCTGTAGGAGAAAAATCTGACAGTCTACTTCTGTAAAGATTTCACCACTGGGAATCCTATGAGTAGTTCTACTCTGTTCGTTAAAATTGCTATAAGTGGAATCAATGGAAGGCCAAGAGGCTTTTAATATGAAGTTAATTAGAGAGTCAGTGATGAGCTGAGTGCATAGGTGATTTGAAATGCTGAACGTATGCCCTAATTCTATGCATTACATGAGATTCCCTCCCAAAAGAGAAAAAAAGCCTTTCTTGGGAAATTCTCTAGCACTATATGATTGGGGGCAATCCTCAGTTGTCTGAGTAGCCTTAGGGCACAGTAATAGTTAATATTAAATCCTTTCGCTTGTTTCTGTCTTTAAAAAATTAGTTGAACACTCCCAGTAGTAAAACTTCACACATGGCAGAAATAAAAATAAAGAGGGATTATGCCTTCTTTATTGCCTACAGAACGCCAGGGGAGTTTTTATTTAAGAGTATTTCATGTGAACGTGAGAATTATTACCAAGGAAAGCCTTTAAATTTTCTCTCTTCTATTAGGTGTTTTCTAGCTGCTCTAAAACTTCTAAGTTTGCCTTCTTTTTTCCCTTCTTTCTTGTTTTCTCTTTATGTAGCACGCAATGCTTTGGCTTGTTAAACTTCATTACACAAATGTGCACAATGGGCCTAACAGAAAAGAGCACTCCCAGTGTGTTGTGTATTTTATTAAACCAATTAAAGAATTTATGGAGAGAAGAAATCAAGTTAACTACCATCAGAAAGAAAGAGGCAAACAACGTCTCTTGTACTTGCGCCAACTTCTGCATGGTTTCACAGGTGCTCCGCAAACGTGACGTCATTTTCATTGGGGCAAACGCTCTCACCCCAAGACCAATTAAAGAGCTCTTTTTAAAGTCGCCCTTGAGCCCCACACAGGTGGTCACATCTCAAATTAACCTCCAGACTGTATCTCAGAAACAGTTTTTGTTTTGTTTTTGAAGAAAGGTTCTTTTAGGGTTGCTCAATGCATGGAAGAGTGATGCGAAATATGCTGATTGCTCTATGAGAAAATCCATTCGCACGGAGCTGATGCCACTGCTTAGGCATCCCAGCCCTAGGACCTGTGGCTGTCAATCTTTATGGGAGCAGATAGCCTCATTTTCCTCCCATGGAATGGCTTCTGGGTTTGAACCACTGACCTTGAGTTTAGCAGTCCCTATGGGAGAAAAACAAAGAATAGGGTTTTGCTGCTCTGACTAGAATGAAAGGTATGCTTCCACACTAGCCGTTTTCTAATATAATTAGGAAGCAGGAGGGACCCAGATATTAACTCACCTGATGCTATTAACAAACATTGAGGTGGCTACCCTTTTATCTCCTTTTCAGAGAGGAAGAACGAGACATAAAGAGGACAGGCTAGCTTGCCAATGAATTCATAGAGCGAGTCTGGTGTGAAGCAGGGTTAGGATCCCAGACAATTTGACTCTGAAACCTTGGGCATATTCACGGTGATCATGGTGTGGGCAGAATGAACGCAAACAAACAAAATTCACTGGCATGGAGTTGATTCTGGCTCAGACTGACCCTAAATGATAGGGTAGAACTACCTCTTTGGGTAGAACTACCTCTTCTGAGAGTGTAAAATTTTATAGACGTAGACAACTTCATCTTTCTCTTATAGGGAGGCTGGTGGGTTTCAACCATTGACTTCGTGGTTAGCAGCTCAGTGCATAGACCACTCTGCTACCAAGCGTCTTCATGGACAGAAGCCAAGACAGTCGATTATTACTGTTATTACTGTCATTTTGTGCACTCAGAGAATGCAACAAGATTGTGATCACAAACGTCTCACAGAAAGACAAGAATGGAACCTGGATGTGTCTGGCCCAGAAATAGGAAATAATGTAGAAGTTAATTGAAGATTTCATTTTCTTTAAAGAAACAAAAATCTTCACAACTAGACCAAGAAACAATACCACAACCAAGACCCTGGTGTGAACTAATTTGAAGATACCTAACAATAAGTATGCATGAGATATAGTTAACATATGTGAACAATGAGCTCAAATCATAACTATGCATGAAATAGTTAACATATATGAACAATGAGCTCAAACAATAACTATACATGAAATAGTTAACATATATGAAAAATGGGCTCAAACATAGCAACAATTCATAAGATGGTGCAGGAATGGCAACATTTTGTTCCGTTGCACATCAAGGCCACCTAGAGTATGAATCAGTTGGCATGATGGCACCTAACAATCAAATGTCCATGAAATCTAAATAAGCTGTCCCATTCTAACTTGCTGGCACAGGAGGCGTGAGTTCAGGGCTATGCTATCAGATTCCCTGGGAGCCAAATGGCCATCATTAAAATCAGTGTCTTTAGGGTGGCTGAGTTTTCTCCTTATGACCACACCTAATTTTTGGAATACAATGCAACTACATTTATCTAACTCCCTCCAAAGATTTCTCACAAGCTTTCCTCAACTGGAAGAAGGGAAGCTATGCCCACTCATGGGCAAAATCTAAACCTGGGCCTCAGTTTTCCTACCTACATCTAATAGACATGTTAAGTCAACAATTTGTGACAGAATAATTTATTATGTACATATATTACTTTATATACTTATTATAAACAAACCTGTCCTAGAGGATGTTTGCCAGGATGCTCCTTAGTGTGGATGTGTAGTGAGGAGGGAGCCATCCCACGCCAAGGACATCCTGTTTGGCAAAGCAGAGGGCCAGTAAAAAGGAGCAAGGACCTCGAGGACATGGCTTGTCGCAGAGGCTGCAACAAAGGGCTCAGACATAATTAAGAGGGTGGTACAGGTCTGGGAGGGCTTTATTCTGTTGTACACGGAATCACTGGATCACCGTGAGTCAGAACTGACTGAAGGCAGCACGGAACAATTACAAATGTACTCAGTTGTTTTTACCTCCTCAGCCTGACAGATGCTTTCCCCCTCAGGGACGAATTATCTCTGTCCATTAGAAACCTCTTGCAATAAATAGTTCCTGAGGGGTAGGCATGAGCGAGAGCCTTTGTGAACTAAACCACAGACAGCAGACATTCCTGGAGATGCGCAGGGAAGAGAGGAATATACTTCCTAGAAGCAGGTAGCACACCCTGCTCAAGGACATGATCTAAGTGGCTTCCTGGAATATATTGTTCATGCTACTGTGTATCCAAAAAAGAGGATGATCTTTTAAAATCAGAAACTATATTTATTTACCTACCTTGCTTAAGAATATATTTCGCTGTCCAAATATTTTAGTTAGAATAAAATCTCAATTTTCTTCACCTGAGGGACCAGGCTGAATGACCCAGTTCCAGTCTCATCCATAATACTTTGGCTTCAATCATTCTGCTCTAAACATGCTTTTTTCCCCCAAACCCTCACACTTTCTTGCATCTGATTTGCTGTTCTGGTCTAGATGATTTTTCCCCAACATCTTCGCATTGCTAGAGGATCCTCGTCCTTCGGGTTCTAATTTACTTTTCCCGGTAAAGTCAAACCAAAGTTGATTTCCCTGGATGGCCACCATGTTCTGACTTGCCTAGCACAATCTTGGTTTTCACCTCTTGCACCGACAAAGTAGTTAATCATGCCTCTCTTTGCTCTCACCCATACCCATTAGGATAATGGATTACAGTCACCCTGCTTACAAACCACGAAGCCCTGCTGGTGGAGTGGTTCCTGGTTGGCCTGCTAACCGCAAGCTCAGCAGTTTCAAAACCCTGGCTGCTCCATGGAGAAAGTTGAGGCTTTCTACCCCCATACAGAGTTACAGTATTAAAACAAACAAACAAACAAACCCAGGGCAGTTCTCTCCTAGAGGATCCAGGATTTGATCACAGTGAGACTCACAGAGCATAATTCCTTTCCTTCATAACAGTCCTTGACATTCATAATTAGAAAAGGATCTCTTCAGTAACCTTCTGTGTGTGTCATCTGTTGGGCCATCCTCTCAGGGCGAGTGGAAAACACATTTGCTCCACACTCCATATCAAGCATCTACCCCTCACACTTTGAGCCTCAGTAACAATTTTTTGGATGAATGAGAAAAGAAATAGGATAAGCGATTATGGGAGCATTTGAGTTTAAGAAAGAAGATAAAAGACATGTTGCCCCAAAGAAGTAGACTACTAACTGGAAAGCCTCAATAATGTTGACTTGAGGATGGGGCATGAGAGGATCGGGGACATTGAGGAGATATAAGGCTTAAGTGGCCTGAAGGAAAGAGAAAAAAATGAGAGCAACTCCACTGATAGGAAGAGCAACTGACTTGTATTGTCATTGATGAGAGCAACAAGGAAGCCTATGGGTACAATGGTAGAGCATTGGAATGCTAACTGAAGATTTATGATACGAACCCACCGGATTCTCAGCCAGAGAAAAGGTCTGTCACACTGCCCTCAGGAAGACTAAGCCTAGGAAATCTTATGGGGCCTTTCTACTCTGTCCTCCAAGGTAACTGACTTAGAATAAACTGGACAGCACACAACAATGAAAACATTGATTGCCTGATTTAAAAAACAAAGGACCCAAACCAGGAAAGAGGCAAAAATATGTAGTGCTCAGATGAAAGTGTGGAAATCATCCATCAGGGTGTGGTCCTACTGTTCCCTCTAAAGGGAAAGTAATTCTGTCTGCCAACAGCAGTGCAGAAAAAACAACTAAAACTGGCCCCCAATCCTAACTGGACATTTCATATGTCGGCAACTACAAGCCCTATTTACAAAATAGGCCACCAGCAGTCAGCTCAGAGCTCCCTTACTCTATGACGCTAGGAACCTCCAGCCACTCAGCCACACTCATGGGCCTTGTCTTTGAAGTACTGTACTGAAGCCGTGATCTTTGGCTTCAAAGACCTGATAGCTCTAATGTCCCCTTCCTGGAACCCTTGCCCCTGAAACTAGACTAGGCTAAGAGCTCGAACCTTGATCTCTCTATATCTCTTACTTTTGTTTAACAATAATATCCTTTAAAAGAATGTGAAATGCAGTTCTCACCCTGCCTCCTTGTTTCTATCTTCTTTCTCAGCCTCCTTTGAAACTATTTTGCTCTTTTTCTGTTTTATAACCCATAAAAAATCTTTAATAAAGTTTGAACATCAAGCATCTATTTGATAAAAGGATTCAGTTCACCAACAATTGGGTCAGTGGGAGGATTCTCATTTTCCATGGAGGGAACCAAGGATTTCTGCTGTGTAGTGGCTTGTGTTCTCCCTTCTGTTATACAAAGGAGTTGGGACTGACTCAACGTCACCTAGAAACTACAATTTATTTACTTGTATGACTTGATTTATTTTCTTGGTATGTGTGTGCAAATGAGTATAATCATCATTATCTCTGCAGGATGAGAAGAGAATAAACAAATAAACAACATATTGTAAACCTTTATCATATCCCAAGTGCTTACCATAAGTCAGTTCTCTTCTGTAAGCATGCTATTTTATGAACACTTTTTCTTGTCTGACCTCATCTCTCATTCTAAATTACCTCTTTGTTCATTTAACTGTATTAACACTGTTTGATGGATTATAATAAACTACACACATCCTCTGTGCATGCCTTTTTTTCCCTACCTCCCTGCCTGAATTCACGTTTTCCAAATATCAAACACAAAAACTAACAATTATGCCATAAGCAAATGAAAAATATAATATGTACAGATACATACTGTGCTTTTATTGTGGCAATTTCCACAATAGCAAAAACATGGAAACAACCAAAAAACCCCAAGCATAGAGGAATGGATAAACAAACTCTGGTACATTCATATTATGGAATTTCATGCACCAATAAAAAACAATGACAACTCTCTTAAACACCGAAAAACATGGACAAAACTAGAGAACATATGCTTCACACACTCAGTCAGTCTGACCGAAATAAATATTTAATATCATCATTGTTATAAGGAGAAAGAAAGAAGAAGAAATGTGGCTTATATACCAATAGACAAGACTTTGATGACTACACGGAGGTCAGGGATGAGATGGCAACAGGGAGAGGGGAGGGATGGGTGGGAGACAAAAACCTGAAAACTTAACAGGAAAATGGATAGATCAGAAATTAATCCATCAAAAGAAAAACGCTCCAGATTTTTGACCTAAATATTGGTCTGATTGTCTAAAACAGGAGGAAGAGAAAACAAAAGTGAACTCAAAGTCTAGTTGCTAGAGACATCTTACAAAATTCTTTACTGGTTTCATTCTGCACTGAGATCAAAACCCGAACTTTTCACTTCTCCAAAGTCTACAATGTCAACCTCCTCATCTACCACGCTCTCCTCCCACCCTCTGCGCCCTACAAATAATGACCTCCTTTCCTCTGTTCTTTGAACCAATTGAGCTTACTTCAGCCTTAGAAATGACTCACAATGGCTATGAGGGTCCTCTGATTGGTGTCTGGACGGCTCGTTCAGCATTCCCTCTGCAGATAGACATCATTTGACCATCTTTCACATCATCCCTTTTTGTTTTATCTGGACAGCCCTGATTATTGTTGAATTTTCCTTTTGTGTATTTATTTGTTCTATGTTTATTCTTCCATGAAAATGTAAGCCCCAAGAATAAGCAACTTGTCTGCCTTACCGCATCATCATTAGGCACAGGGCCCAAGACATAGCAGGCACTCAACAAATATTTGTCAAATCAAAGAATAAATTCTTGACCAAGGCTTTAGGTTTAAGTGTGTTTGTCTAAGGAAGTGTTGAACTTTAAGAAATAAGTTTTGCTTCAAGATGTCATTGTAAGAAAATGTTATATATTGTATACACAAACCTTATGATTTCAAGAAACGGCATGTTTAGAGGCTAATGGCAGAATTTGTTTTAAATCTAAATGGAAATAGGAAAGTATTGCTTTATATGTCTGATGTATTTTCCATCAAAATCGATTGACTACCATCATCTACCAAATGTCAAAAGACTGATGAGCAGAATTCAACATCTTGGCTGTAGGAGACCTTAATGCATGTGCTCAGAGGGCTGTAATGAGTTGTAAAAATTAGCTGCCACATATTTTAAAGGAAACATTAATTTTCCACCACCTATTTCTAAAATGAACTGCTAAGTCTCAAATTCACCCTCAATAGGGTGATCAGTCACCCTCAAAGCTTGATGTTAATGAAGAAACCTCATTCCAAATTACCATATGTCCCAGGTTTGAGGCAAATAAGAGAGAAGCAATGTGATGATCTGGATACATGGTTTTCAATCCTGCAAATAGTTACACTGCAATGCTTGCCGTCACCGAGTGGTCACTAGATGAAGTTTCCTATCCTCCTCCCGACTTGTAGAAGCAGGAAGTGGGTGGGTTTTGAAATTCATATAGCATTTCTCCAGCCCTGGAGATGCATCTGAGCATTTAGTCCTCAGTTTCCACATATATAGGGTTATCTTCTCTGCTGTCTTTCTTCTTTAGCATAATAGGCAAGTCTGGTTGCCATTCTCTGAACACGCTTACAACTGGATCATGGCAACTATTTGTATGATTTCCAGGAAAGGCTAGAATCAGAACGGTTTGGTATTTCTGCCTCCTTGTCCACTCTGGTGCTGGAACTGCAATGTCAGTCTTCCATGTTACTTTTCTCCTAACACTTACTGTGTCTCGCATGCGAGGTATATTAACATAGATCTTTACCAAAAGTGCAAATACTAGGATCTATATGACAGCTGCAGGCAGGGAGGAACAAGCTGAGGAAGCACAACCAAATATGCTACAAAACAAACCGATTGCTGTTCAGTTGCTTTCAACTCATCATGACTTATGTGTGCAGCATTGAAAAATTACTTTGTTTCAAGGCTCAGAATGTAATCAACATTATAAAACATTATTTTTGATGCAGACCTGAAAACAACACAATGACGGAATGAATTCAATAGCTGCTTTCTTCCAAGAACATCAGCTTCAGAGTAACACTGCAGTTTCCATAATACGTTTCTTCAAATAAAAGTTGTAGAATAACTATAACTAAAGGCTTTTCTGGACTGAAAACAGTTTAATTAGCTGCTAACAATATGCCCCAAAACACACTCTTCTTTCTCCAGTTATCAAGTCATAAGTGCTCAAGTTTTACAACAATATAAAATGTCAATACAAGGGGTAAGAGACCAAACTTTTCTCCGTGTTGTAAAGCCAACCTGGAGAGAGCAAGGTGCTAAAACAATGGGGGACATTTGTTGCCATAGAAAAAACAATGAAAGGAAATTACAAAGCCACAATCTGAAAATAAAGAGCATGTTCTTACATTTAACTTCAGAAAACTGTCTTTAAGGATTATGTAAAACATTATTCAGTGACCCTGAGAAACAGCAAAACCTACTCAACTTATATTTTCCATCTCCTTCATAAAACCCAATGATTAAACCAAAGAGCCAAATGCATTTTCTCCCTTTGTATGTGAGGGAAAAAGACAGGGACCGCTTCCAGTGTTTCTGCTTCCCAGAATCAGGAAAGTGATGATTTGCAAGAGAAAGTCACTCCCCAAGGGTCAATGAAATTTAAGCATTGTCATTCCTTACAAAACCCAGAAGATAAGCTCATAGGCGTTCTATCCCATAAGCTACTTTGCTCAAGGACTTTGGGTCAACAGCCACCCCATGTTTGGGTTTCAGGCCTCGAGGATCTGGGTCCTCCAATGGGCCAGAGAATCCTGAAATGCCCGTACTTGTGTCCTCCAACCTGCTCCCTTAGTCAGTGACAAAATGACTCTAGAAAGAGAAGAAATGGAATATGTCCAGGTGAGACAATGAGTTTAATGTCGAGAGGAATGTGGAGAGCATCCCTGGATCCCAGTCGTTACTCTCTTTGAACTTCTTTCAGATCACCACAAACACAAACCTTTGTTCACAAAGAGAGGCTGAAAGGCATCAGCAAATTACCTGAAAATCTGTGTCTCTCTCGTGCTTTTAATTTTGATTAAAAACAAAACAATTAGCATTAATATACAGCTCTACTAGCTCTGAGTAAAGCTCTGAAAGAATCAAATACCTTCTCATTTTGTTTTTCTATCGATGGATGAGTAGTCTACTTGAAATGGGGAGAAACCCAATATCATGGTAATGTATAAAGTCCAACCATCTAGTTTGAAAAGAAAAACCCAGCATCCCTAGCCCTCTAAAAGTGACAACCAATGGCCCCAACTTTATATAACCTCCCAAATTAAAGATTGCTCTCTAAATGTTACCCACTTGCATCCAGTACCCTAGAACTTGTGAAAAGCTAGCAAATTTTTATTCACCATTAAGATTTATTGACGGCTCACTCTCCAATTAAGTTTATAAATTATTAAGCAATCGTGGATGGCAGCTTGTGTTTTACAAACCATTAGTAGCAGCTTCATCTGCCTCCTGAGGTACAGTAATGAAGGTCATGTAGCCCTAGCAATCCGCAAAGGACATTAATAAACTGGTCTGATTAAGAGCTTTCAGATCTTCTTGGCTTTTCCAACTGGAGCTCTTTTAACATGCGATATTATGGAATTTTAAATTACTGTATATTTATTATTGTGAAATAAGGAATTGTGTAAGGAGTGAGAAACGGCAAAATAAAGTATCCTTTAAAAGACATTTACATAGAAATTGAGACACTTGTGTCCTAGATTATTTTTGTCCCTTCCCACTAACTGTGTGAGCCGTATCAAACCCTCCCCAGTCTAGGTCCCAGATTCCTCCAGAGCTTCAACTGGTTCTTTCTGGTCCCTTACTGAGCCTTTGCTTCTCCACCCCAGATAGTTGGAACCAGAGGGTACATTTTAATAAGATGCCCAGGTAATTCTTATACATTTCTTTTTGTTTGTTTCGATTTTGGTGGGTTTGTTTGTCTGCTTGCTTTTAATCATTTTATTGGGAGCTCATACAACTTGTATGACAATTTTTACATATATCAATTGTGTAAAGCGCATTTGTACATGCATTCCCCTCATCATTCTCAAAATATTTGCTCTGCACTTGAGCCCTTGGCATTGGCTCCTCACTTTTTCCCCGCCCTCCCTGCTCCCCCTTCCCTCATGAACCCTTGATGATTTACATATATACATAAATTATTATTTTGTCATATCTTACACTGTCCAAAATCTCCCTTCACCCACTTTTCTGTTTTCCGTCCTCCAGGGAGGAGGTTATTTGTAGATCCCTGTAATCGGTTCTCCCTTTCTACCCTACCCTCCTTTCACCCCTCCCAGTATCACCATTCTCACAACTGGCCCTAAAGGGACCATCCGTCGTGGATTCCTTGTGTTTCCAGTTTCTAGCTGTACTAATGTACATCCTCTGGTCTAGCCAGATTTGTAAGGTAGAATTGGGATCATGATAGTGAGGGTAGGGGTGGGGAGGAAGCATTTAGGAACTAGAGGAAAGTTATATATATGTTTCATCTTTACTACACTGCACCCTGACTGGCTTGTCTCCTCCCCACTACCCTTCCATAAGGGGATGTCCAGTTGTTGGTTTTTTTGGTCCCCACTCCACACTCCCCCCATTCACAATAATATGATTCTTTGTTCTTTGATGCCTGATACCTCATCCCTTTGAAACCTCGTGGTCACACAGGCTGGTGTGCTTCTTCCATGTGGGTTTTGTTGCTTCTGAGTTAGATGGCCACTTGTTTGACTTCAAGCCTTTAAGACCCCAAATTCTATATCTTTTGATAGTTAGGCTTCATCAGCTTTCTTCACCACATTTGCTTATGCACCCACTATGTCTTCAGTGATTATGTCGAGAAGGTGAGAATCATGGAATGCTAGTTTAATAGAACAAAATACTCTTGCATTGAGGGAGTATTTTAGTGGAGGCCTAATGTCCATCTGCTACCTTAATACTAAACCTATAAATATATGCACATAGATCTATTTCCCCATCCTCATATATAAATATATTTACGTATGTACATGCCTTTTTATTTAGACCTCTATAAATACCCGTAGCCTCTGAGCTCGTTCCTCTATTTTCTTTTACTTTCCTCTTATCCCACTATCATTCTCAGCCTTCATTTGGGTTTCAGTAATTCCTCTCGGTTACATTACCCTTGATCATGCCCTACCAGGCCTCCTACACCCTCCTCACCACTGATTTGGATCACTTGTTGTTCCCTTGTTCCTGGGTTTGTTAACCCACTTCCTTTCCTCCAATCCCCCCCTCTTCCATCTCCCCCCAGAACTATAGGTCCCATTGTTTTCTCCTCCAGATTGTTCATTCAGCCTATCTTATGTAGACAGACCTGCAGAGATAATAACATGCAAAAAAAACAAAGCAGAGCAAAACTAAGCAACAAAAGAAAACAAGACAACAAAAACAAAAAGCCAATGACAAAACAAAAAACATGATGACAAAAAAGAAAGGATTGCAGTTAATTCAAGACTATTTTTTGGCTTTTAGGAGTCTTTTCCGCTTGAGTCTTATGGGGTGCCAAGCCCTGACCCCAAAGTCTGTTTTTGGTATTCCCTGTGGTCTTCATTGTTCTGTTCCCCTTGCTGGTCTGTTACACACCCTTAGTGCTTTGCCCTGGTGTGGTGGAATCAGATCAGGCGGAATTCCCACACTGTGTCTCCAGTGTTGTCCCCTGTAAGACTACAGTCAGTGAGGGATGTCATGTTCCATAGTGGGGCCGGCCATATGGTCTTCTCTGTGGATTGGCTGCTCTGAGCTGGAATATCGTCCTCAAGGTTTGGTGGACCAGGATGTGATCCACTCTCTCTTCCTACCCTTTCATCTGCTTCTGTGTGCTCTTATCAGACACGTCCCTCTCCCTGAGCTGCAGCTTCGGTGCTGTCTTCTGAAATAAATTCTTCTGGGGAGAGGGGCAGCTGTTCACGTAGGTGGGATTGGTGCCGGCCCCTCAGACTTCTCCACTGGTTCCCTACTTCATGCCAGCATATTGCATTCACATCTTGGAGCATTGGGTTGAAGACTGGTCCCTCTATACATTTTTATAGACCAGCTTTTGTTTGGACAGTTGTCAGAAAGGATAAAAAGTAAGGACATATTAGGAAAATTATAGACATAAATAAATATAACAAATCTTCAATTCTACAAAAGGTTAATTAAAATTATAAGAATATTATTTGTAATTGAGCAAATGATGTAAATAGTAAATTTATGCAAAGGAAAACTTAAAATAAAATAAAAAACAGTTGGAAATTCAATCAGCCTTACAACTTTCTATTAAGAAACAAAACTGCCATTGAAAACAATAGTGCACTAGACTAACCAACATTTTACTAAAGAACATAACCTAGCCATGTTTTATGAGAAATGATAATATTTATATATTATTTATGCTATTGAAATGTAGTACAATCCTTGTGGCAGGTAATTTAGTAACATACTCATTCATGTGACATATACATACAAATGTATGTATACATATCTACCTATGTGTATAGTGCACACACGACTGAATTTACCATAGCCTTTGGCACATTACCACATATACTTTAGTATAAGCTGACCCAAATATCTGCCAGAGCACCTGATTTTACCACACAAAAGCTGCATTAAAAATGTGCTGGAGGTGACGGGGAGGAAAAAAAATGTGCTGGGAAACTCAGTTTATACAGGAGTATATACGGTAATTCTGTTGCTGGAATGTTCTTTAGAATTTCATTTACGCAACACCTAGAGCCATATCATACTAGCCAAAATCTGGAAAAAAGTGCGAGCATCCTGTTACTGGATGTTTAATTGTAGCACATAATAGAGGGAACAATATGTAGCATCACAAACATATAAGGATACTTTGGAATGATTTAAAAATGTGTATAAATAGTCGGTAAAAGTGGAACACAAAATCATGCACATAAACGTAAAATTGTACTACAGTAGTTTCGAACTTGAATATTGAGAAAGGAAATACAACTTTATTCAGATATTGGTTTCATGTGAATTGTTTTCCTTGTTCTTTTAAAATGTTGTTCTAGCCATTTTAGTGGTGTTTTAGTTCATTCTCTTTTTGTTCAGTGACTGGCACACATGAAGGAGTGTCTTAGATAGGATGAAAGATGATAGAAGCAAGATTGATTGTTGGAGTAAGAGCCTGGTGCCACTCTCCCAGCTGGAGATGACCCAGGGTTTGATCAGGGTACAGCATGAGAATAGGGAAGAAAGGGTGATAGAGGGGATTTTGTGAAGAAAGGCAACAGCACCTGGATTGCATTCATTTCCTAAGACGACTTTGTAACAAAATGTCACAAATGTCGAAGCTTTTAGGAACCGACATGTATTCTGTTACTGTCCTAGAAATGAGAAGTCCAATCAGGACGTTGGTCATGCCAATTCCTTCTGAGGACTCTAAGAGAGAAACTGCCCATTGCCTGTCTCCTTGCTTCTAGGGGCTCCCCCAATGCTTGGTGTTCCTTGAAATTTAGATGCATCTTTACACGTTCCCTTGTCTTCCCTTGTGTGTCCCTCTGTTCCTATCGTTGTGTAGCTTTTCCTTTTTTATAAAGATGTCAGCCATGTAAGATTAGGACCTATCCTATGGCACTATATATAACTCCATGTTAACCTAACTAAGGTATATCCTCAAACACTCTATTTCCAAACAAGGTCACTATCATAGGTATCTTTGGGGGAGATAAATCAGCCCATAACAAGGGTTGTTTCATTCTGGTGAGTGAAAAAATAGGCCTACTTTGTCTCTTTTTTTTCAGCCTCTGTGGGAGTTACCTAAATTGGTGGTGTCAATTTAAAGGTTTAAGAGTGTAGGAGTGGAGTCTAGACTGTCAATCTGGAGCTAGCCAATGAGACGTCTGGGTGGGCATGGCCTTCTCTGCGAATTTTGGGAAATCGGTTACTTCTTCCTTGGAGGCAGAAGACACCTCTCTCTCTCTGCTACTCCCTGGGAGGCACTGCAGAAGACAAGCCACATGGACACAACCAGACCTTGGAAACCAGAGAAGCCACAGAGAGACCCCTGCCAGCGCTAAGATGTTTCCAATGACACTGGATCCAGACTTTCTACCCACTGGCCTGTGATCTTCTGCATTCAGCACCATTGCATGTGTTTTGTGAGTCTGAAGCGGACTTTATAGATTGGTATTGGAAATATGGGTTTATATGTGATTTACGGACTTGATCTAGACTGGGCTGGGATGCTTTCTCAATGTCCAATTGCTCTTGTATATAAATCTCTTTTTATACACATGTGTGTGTCCATGGATTTGTTTCTCTAGTCTACCCAGAATAACACAGGCTTCAAAAGTCTTATTGGTCTATCTGCTTTAGAAAAGGATCATCAATCCTACTGCTTCTGAGCCTGGAATAAAGAGCTGTGCACAGGATGGCGCATCAAGCAGTGCCAGCGGGGACACAGGGAGAGGACTTCTTTGTCCTCCTCTTACTCAAAGATCCACTCATAGCCACAAGACTGGTAGTCAATTCCTCCGGCTTGACCAGGTATTGATTTCTTTCTCAGCACTTTTTTACTAAGTCATTGTCATAAACGATGTTCCTGCCAATTTGAATACAGAAGTCCCTGTGCTTGGGCAAGACCAATCCAGCAGATTCTAAGCCAGTGGTTGCAACAATGGGACAAACATGAAACAATCATGAGTATGGTAAAGGAGCATGGTTGTTGTACATAGGTTGCAATGGCACTGAACCACAACAACCTAATAGCTACAATTGGGTGGCAAGAGGAAGCCTTTTAGGGATGCATATTTTACAAAAGAGGAGTCCAGGTGGCATAGCAGTTACTCATTGAGCTGCTAATGACAGTTGAAAACCACCAACTGCTCTGTGGAAGAGAGAAAGACAGACTTTCCACTCCCATAAAGAATTACAGTCTCAGAAACCGACAGGGACAGCTCTACCCTATCCTTAAGGTTACCATGAGTCAGCACCAACTCCTTGGTTAGGACTAGAGCAACCTCATGGGACAGAGTAGATTTGGCCCATAGGATTTTTATGGATGTAATCTGCATAGTAACAGATCACCAGATCTTTCCCCTCAGAGCCACTGGTGGGTTTGAACTGCCAACTTTTGGGTGAGGAGTGGAGTTAACTATACAATACACAGTGGGGAAATCGCTCCCTGTTAGCGGGAAACCTAAGTAGCAGTATATATATATATATATATATATATATATATATATATATATATATATATATATATATATATATATCACTCCAGTGTCTTCAAGGAGTCAACAAAGAGTAGAGTAACTGGCAGGAAGAGTCACAGGTTGAGGCATGACATAGACGATACAGTGGTAAGGAATTTTGAATGTTAAGCTAAGTAAGATAGTAAGCAGGGAGGAGTCAAAATCTGATGTACTTGTAAAAAGATGGTGTGTTGCTATTGTTGTTGTTGTTGTTGTTGTTGTGCCGTTGAGTTGGTTCCAACCCAGAGCAACTTCTAGTCTCAACAGAATGAAACATTGCCCGGTCCTCTATCATCTTCACAATTGTTGTTATGTTTGAGACCATTGTTGTAGCCACCGTGTCAATGTGTCTTGCTGAGAGTCTACCTCTCTTTCACTGACCCTCACTTTACGAAGTTTGATGTCTTTCTCCAGGGATTGATCCCTCCTGATAACATGCCCAAAGTATGTAAGCCAACATCTTGCCAACTGCACCTCTAAGGAGCATTTTGGTTGTACTTCTTCCAATATAGATTTGTTTGTTCTTCTAGCAGTGCATGTACTTTCACTATTCACCAATACCACCATAATTCAAATTAATCAGTTCTTATTTATTGTCCAACTTCCATATGCATATGAGGCTATAGAAATACCATGGCTGGGGTTAGGCTCATCTGAGTTCTTAAAGTGATATTTTTGCTCATCAACATTTTACTGGCATCAGTTAAAGAACTAGATTATAAAGGAGAAAAGTGGACACCGAGAAGTCATATCAGTGTCCCAAGGGAGCAAAATGGGGTTGTGGGCAAGAGTCATGATAGTGGAAATGGATATAAGTGAAGGTCAGAGCTTGTACTGGACATTGAGTCTAAAGAACTTCTGATTACCTGAGAACATGGCCACTGGGGGGGATGGGAGGAAATGGAGAAAAAAAGACTAGATGACTCAAAAATTACTCTGATTGCATGGAAACCAAAACAAAACCAAACTGATTTCCATTGGGTAGCTGCTAATGACTAGTCACCCTGAAAAATAGGCTAGATCAGATTTTCTGAAGTTATAAATCTTTATCAGAAAAGACAGCCTCATCTTTCGCCCTTTTTCTGTTGGCTCAAAAGGCTGACCTTGCTGTGAGCAACCCAGTGTATAACCCACTGCACCACTCGGACCCTTATTTGAATGGAAAGTTGCTAGGAAAGAAAACTGCCAGAGTGATACCAGAAGACAGAATTGGTAGCAGCAGACACAGGACAGGCTAGCTTGAAAGGGATCTTATTTTTCAGTGTGTTTGTCCACATTGGTCATTCCAGAGTGCTTCCTGAGGGGGGAAAAACACACTTTTCAAAAACTTTTAAAAGCAACCATTCTACAGCTTTTATGGATGAATACGTCTTGGTTTACATAACGCATGACTCCATTGATCAGCAGAAAATCAAGTTTCTGATCATCATATAGGCAAAACGTATAACTATCTTCCTGTGAGGTCTGTTTGCTTTGGTTTGATTTACTGTTATTGTTTTGTTCCCATGGGAAATGCTCAAACAAAAGGGAAAATGTGGAAAGATTACCACCCTACAAGTTTTATCTTATTTTCAGAAGGACATTGAGATTTCATGGGGCCAAAAATTGTCATTTGTTTTCTTTTTCACCTCCAACCCTTTATGTGGGAACTTGTTTAGGAACCCTGACTAAAATATCAAGAATAAAAGAATGCCTTGCTTCGCCCAAATGAACAACCCTTTATGTAATGTTTGTAATGGCATACTTGTTAACTTCTTGACTCCTATCCCCAAACATACAAGCAAAACTCCACTAGGAGTAAAAAGACACATTACTAATGTTTTCCCATAAATTAATTTGATATTTGGAAATACAATTTAATGATTAAGACAACACAGAAAGTACTTTCCAGACTTTTTTTTAACCTTGAGATTTTAATGAGGCAGATGGATAGAGCAAGTAACTGGGGGGGTGGAGGTGGGGGAGCTTTTGCCACATAAGCCATTGGTTCAAACCCAGCCCAACTCAGCTGGAAAGTAATTACCATCTGCTGACCTTTATGAAATGCTTTGGTGGGTTAAATGCAAACTGAACCAAGGAAAATAAACAAACACAATTGTAAGGAGCCTGGATGAGGAGACAGGGTTAGTTAGCTGTTTCATGTCAGGCTGCTATATATCATCAGAAATGTAAAGCTGACTGAGACTTTTCATCAAAACCACACAAGCATACCAGGAAAAAATTCAGGAAACCACACGTGTGTATGTGTGTAAATGTGGATGTCTACGTATGATACATAAACATGAGTGCTGTCCAGGTGACTCCAGCTCCTGGAGGCCTCGTGTGTGTCAGAGTGGAAGTGTGTTTCACAGGCTTTCCAGGAATCATAGTTCAGTTGGTGATAATCAGCCTGGTTTCCCGCAGGGCCTCTCGGGGATTCCAACCTTCAACCTAATTTACCATTCAAACCACGCACACATGCACATGCACACACACGCACGTGCACACACACACACACACATTTGCTGCTAGCTGCTGTTGAATCAATGATAACGCCTGGTAATCCCATGTATGTACAATAGAACTGTTCCATAGGGGTTTCCATCTCGTGATCTTTTGTAAGCAGAAATCCAGGCCTATTTTTCAAAGGACTCGGGATGGTTTCAGCCATCAACCTTAATAATTTGTACTATCCAGAGAAATACACACATAGGCAATGGTTGAAGGACTTAGGTGCTACATTAAAGCCTAAGAAATCCTATATGGCTTTCCTACTCTGTCCTCTAGAGTTTCTATGAATTAGAATATACTAAGGAGCACAAAGCTTACAATGTGTATGTTTGTAAATATATGAGGGGCTTCAAAAGGATTGTGAAAACATTTCATTTTTTAAAATCTATTTTTCCATGAATTTTTGAAGTACTCATGTATAAGTATATACTTTAATGTGTGTCTTTATGTATTATATACATACAGAAATGCATATGTGTATATATGCAAATGTGTGTATATATACTTTTGCATCTATACATATACACTATATATCTACATGTATTTATGAGGGGACTTCAGAAAGTTCATGAAGAAATTAAGAGATAATGGAATTTTTCAAGAACTTTTAGAAATAGAGATGAAGATATATATATATTCCCCTTGTCTGTTGGTTTGTTGTACTGTGACGGCTTTGGTGTTGATAGGATGCAAGAAACTATGTAACTCATTTATTAAATACTAGCAGGGTCACGCAGGGTGAGCAAGTTTCAGTGGAACTTCCAGATGAAGACAGATTAGAAAGGAGGATCTGACAATCTCTTTCTTTTAAAAATGGCCAGTGAAAACAACAGAAGTAGCAGTAGAACATTCTCTGTGGAGTGTCAGAATAAAAGTCCCCAGGCTGAAAGCACTCAAAATAAGACTAAGCAAGAAGGGCTGCCTCCTCAATGCAAAGTTGACTTCAATGACATCAGTGGCCTGAAGCTTACAGGATTTTCATTTGCTGATGTCACATAAAGCAAAATGAGAAGAGATAGTTGCAAGCACTCATCAGTTATCAAAACATGGGATATATGATGTCTGTGTCTAGCATAATTAAAAGTTGTTAAATATGAAATGGAATGCATAAACATCAATATCTTAAACATTAGTGAGATTAAATAGGAAGTTACTGGCTATTTTTAATCAGACAACATCTGTTCTCATGAATAACAATGCATTCATTCAAAGAAGAATGACAATGCATTCATTTTCAAAAAGAATATTTCAAGATATATCCTAAAATACAGCTCTCTGTGATACAATAACATCATATGCCTGCAAAGAAAACTAGTTAATACTACTATTATTTAAATTTACACATGAGCCATTAATAAAGATGAAAAAATTAAAGATTTCCACAAACTTCACAGTTCAAAATTGATTGGTAAGGCAAGAAAGTTGTATTGAAGATTATTGGTAATTGGAATGCAAAAGGTGGAAACAACGAAGGATCAATAGCTGAAATGTGGTGTTGGAGATAGAAACAATGATAGATATGACATGACAAAATTTTGCATGATCAACAACTTAATCATTGCGTGTACCACTTTTTAACTAGGTAAATATCCACTACACATGGAGACCAACTTCAATGTAAAGAACACACTGTAGTCAAATGGACTACATCTGTAGGAAAAAGCAATACACATGCTCAATATCATTAGCCAAAACAAGGCCAGGGACCATCTGTTAAATCGATCACCCTTGACTCATATGCAAGTCCATGTTGAAGCTGAAGAAAATTAAAACAAATTCAAGAAAGTTAAATTAGGGCCCGGACTATAAATGAAACCCATGACTGTTGTCAGTTCCCTATAAGTCATAGTGACCCTCTAGGACAAAGTACAAATGGCTTCTAGGCTTTCTGAAGCTATATGCCTTTGAGGAAGCTTGTAGCCTTGTCTTTCTCTGGCTGATCAGCTCGTGGATTTGAGCTGCCAAAACTTCAGTTAGCAGTCACCATGGTTAACCTTTAACCATCTCAGGAGGTACCATATGATCAAGAACCAAAGGTATTGAAGTGGTTCAAGCATCAATGAAGGTATTTAAAGAAAAATAAACCTCCAGAAACAAACAGAAAATCAATTGAAAAGTTTGAGCAAATGGATACAAAACTGGAAGCATTCACTTGTCTATGCTAAGCAATTTGGAAAAGAGCAAACTGGCCAACGAACTGCATGATACCCACATTAGGGCCTATGCCAAAGAAAAGCGATTCAACAGAGTGCGGAAATTCTCAATAACGTTAATGCCACAGACAGATAAAGTTTTGTTGAGGATCAATCTAGATGGGTTGCAACAAAACATCAATGACCTGAAGTTCAAGATGTAGTCCCAGGATTATATTGGAGGAGCTATATGATTAATCTTGATCGACAGTAAAGGATACCAGGAAAATATGTTTACCTATGTTGTATTGATTATGCAAAGTTACTTGACTAAGTGGCTCATAAAAATTATAGATAATGTTAAGCTGAATGGGGATGTTTTAACACAACTGAGTGGTCGAAATTAAGCACAATTAAGTGCTGATATAGATCTAGTTATAGACAACAAGGTGTTCAAACAAAACAATGGGGTACTGAATAGTTTAAAATCAGGACAGAACTAAAATCAGATGTGTATTTTTTCACTATAATTATTCAATTTGAAAGCTGAGCGAACAATCTGAGAAATAGGACAACATGAAGAACACAGATCAGGGTTGGAAGAAGACTTATTAACCTTTGCCCCATATACGTGACATAGGCTTGCTTGCTGAAAGTTAAGAGGACTTGGATGATTGATTATACAGCCCTCAGTATGGACTGAACATGAACATTAAGAAACTAAATGCTCACAACTGGAACTATAAGAAATTTCATACTAAATGGAGAAATGATTGAAGCTCTCAAGGAAAGGCACAGTCAAGAAACCAAGTGGAAAATTACATTGGGCAAATTGGCTGCTAAAAACCTCTTCAGACTAGTAAAAAGCAAAGATGTTATCTCGAGCACAAAAGTGCACCTAATTGAGGCGAGTATTCTCAATTGCTTCATATGCTTGTGAAAGCTATACAATGATTATAAAAGACCGAAAGATTTTCTATTCATTTAAATTATGGTCTTGGCAAAGAACATTGACTATATCGTGGACTGCCAGAAGAATAAACAAATCTGTTTTAGAAGAAGTATAACCAGATGCTCCTTAGAAGCAAGGAAGCAAGAATCTGTCTCACATACTTTGGACATGTTATCAGGAGAAACTAGTCCATGAAGGACAGCATGCTTATTAAAGTAGAGGGTGATCAAACAGATGGATTGACACAGTCACTACTACCATGGCCTCCAACACATAACAATTGTACCATGTTTCTTTGTACATCGGGTTGATGTGAGTTAGAGCTAACACAACTGCACTTAGCAATGCTGGATCTACATGCACATAAGAGGCTTCACAGAGTTCACGGAACAATTCCATTACCTGTTAATTCCATTGTTCCGTGAATATTTCTGAAGCTCCATGTGTGCTTTTGTGTTTGCTTCAAGTTCTTTTCACTTTCACCAAGCAAGATTACATCGCTATATTGTTGGTTGTGAATAAGCCTTCTTCCAATCCTGATGCCACATTCTTCTTAATATTGTCCAGCTTGTGAAACTATTTGTTCAGCATACAGATTGAATTCATATGATGATATGATGCACCCCTTCACAACTTTCTTGATTATAAACTATGCGCTATTTCCTTGTTTTGTTTGAAGGATTGTTTTTTGGTCCATGTACCAGTTTGATGTGAGCACAGTGAAGTGTTCTGGAATTCTCATTCTTCTCAATTCTCTCCACAGTCAAATCTCTATGTATTCTCAATAAAACAGAAACAAGTACTTTCTTGATTTTTCTCTGCTTCAACCAACCAACATGACTTCAGCAATGGTGCCTTTTGTTCTACATCCTCTTCTGAATTCAGCTTGAAATTCTAGCATCTGGCTATCAATGTACTGTTGCAGCTATTTTAAAATTATCTTCAAGAGGAATTTTCTTAAGTGTGATACATACATTTTTCAATAATTTCTGCACTCATTTAGGCCATTTTTCTTTGGAATAGTCACAATATGAATCTCTTCCAGTTGCTTGGCAAGGTGAGTTTTTTGTTTGTTTGTTGTTTTGTTTTGTTTTTTCAAATTTCTCAGCAAAAAGTAGTGACTGCAAGCATCCAGTGTTGCATTGGCTAATTGAAAGGTTTCCACTTCCATTCCATCAACTCCTGCAGCCTTGTTTTTCATTAAAGCCTTCAGTGTAGCATGGACATCTTCTTTCAATACTTTTTTTTATTAAAAATTTTTTAATCATTTTGCTGGGAGCTTAATTATTATCATAATCCATACACACATCCATTGTGCCACTCACATTTGTATATTTATTGTCATCATTCTCAAAACATTTGCTTTCTACTTGATCCCTAGGTCTCAGCTCCTCATTTTCCCCCTCCCTACCCCTTCCCCCCTCCCTCATGAACCCTTCATAATTCATAAATTATTATTATTTTGTCATATCTTACACTCTCCAGTGTCTCCCTTCACCCACTTTTCTGTTGTCCATCCCTCAGGGAGGAGGTTATATGTAGATCCTTGTAATCGGTTCCCCCTTTTTACCCTACCTTCCCTTCACCCTCCAGGTATCACCACTCTCATCCCTGGTCCTGAAGGGATCATTTGTCCTGGATTCCCTGTGTTTCCATTTGCTGTCTGTACCAATGTACATCCTCTATTCTAGCCAGATTTGTAAGGTAGAATTAAGGTAATAATCGTGGGGGAAGGAAGCCTTTAAGAACTAGAGGAAAGTTATATGTTTCATTGTTGCTACCCTGAACCCTGACGGGCTCATCTCCTCCTCACAGCCATTCAGTAAGAGAGTGTCCAGTTGTCTACAGGTGGACTTTGGGCTCCACTCTACACTCACCCGCATTTACAATGATATGATTTTTTGTTCTTTGATGCCTGATCCCTTCGACACCTCATGGTCACATAGGCTGGTGTGTTTCTTCAATGTGGTCTTTGTTGTTTATGAGCTAGATGGCCGCTTGTTTACCTTCAAGCCTTTAAGACCCCAGACGCTATATCTTTTGATAGTTGGGCACCATCAGCTTTCTTCACCACATTTTCTTATGCACACATTGTTTGCAGTGATCATATTGGGAAGGTGGGCACCCACTTATATGATTTTTTGTTCTTTTCAATACCTTTTTAATCACATGCTATTTTTTGAAATGGCTGAATGTTGATAAATTCTTTTTGGTAACTTTATTTATTTATTATGCACACTGGTCCTTGGTCTACTGTCCCTTGAGCATTTTATAGTGCCCCTCCTTGTCTCTTGTTACGGCTTGTGCCTTGAGATCAATCTTGTCAGAGATTAAGATTGCGACCCTTACTTTTTTTATTTTTGAATTGCCATTTGCTTGTTATATTTTTCTCCAGCCTTTAATTCTCAGCCTGTTTTTTTCTGTAAGCATGAGATGTGTCTCCTATAGGCAATAGGTGGATGGGTTATGTTGTCTAAGCCAGTCTACAAGCCTCTGCCTTTTAATGACTGATTTATGTCCATTGATATTCAGTGTTATTACATCCATCTGTAAACTCTGTGATATTTCTTGTACCTTTTGTGTTAAGTGTTTTCCTACCTATCTTATCAGTTTCTGTTGTGTGTGTGTATGTGTGTTTCATTCTTGCCTTATTTCTACCAGTGAGCTAATGCTATCATGAGGGCTGTTTTCTCTTTGTTGCCCTTTACATGGAGTTGTTCTATGTGATGGTCTCTTATTTATGCTTGGTGAGTGTTGATCTTCTGCTCATACTGGGTCAGCAAGGATCTTTTGAAGGGCTGGGTTACGTTAAACATATTCTTTGAGTTTTTCCTTGTCTGGAAAGACTCTTAATTTTCCATCTATCTTTGTAGATAATTTGGCTGGATATAGTATTCTTGGGTTTGTGTTATTTTCCCTTCAATTTTTGGAAAATGTTACTCCACTCCCTCCCCTTCTTCATTGTGCCTGCTGATAGGTCTGAAGATATTCTTATTTGGGTACCTTTATAAGTGATTATTTGTTTTTCCCTAGCTGCTCTTATGATTTTCCCCTTTTCCTAAAAGTGGGATAATTTAGCTATAATGCGTGTTGGTGACATCTTCTTGGGATTTAGTCTGGCTGGTGTTCTTTCAGTTTCCTGAATGATTGCCTGATTTTCATTTATTAATCTGGGGGAGTTTTCCTCTAAGAATTCCCTCACTATTTTTGCTGTTGACTTCTTTGTTGTTTCTTGTTCCGGTGGTCCAATTATTCTACTTTTGTTTCTCTTCATAGCATCAAACATGGCTCTCAGGTTTTCTTCAGCTTCTCTGATTGTCTTATTTGACTGCCTTTCATATTTGTTGAACTCTACCTGGTTATCTTCTAGCTCACTGGTGCGATTCTCTGCCTCCTCAAGTCTATTGGCAAAGTTTGTTAATTTGCTACAGGATTTTGTTATTTCATCCATTATGTCTTATATTTCCCTTTGTTGCACAGCCTTATCTCCTCTATCATTTCATCCCTTTTCTGTATTGCTTCCCTCATAACCTGTATGACTCCAAGCAGCATTCTGAAAATTTCTTTCTGTGACAGGTCAATGTGTGCATCTTCTATGCACATTGTTAGGTTCATGATTTCTTATAGCATTGTCTTCTGTTTCTCCTGCTTTGTCGCTGAGGCTGTTGGAGTTGGTTGCTGTTTATGTGCTGTTTTAGAGGATCCCAGTGCCATCTTCCAGAGTCGAAGAGCACTGGGCTCTCTCTTGGGGGACTCATATGCGTGCTTCTACAAACTACCTGCAGGTAGCTGCACCGTGGAGTCAGGCTGCCACTGTATCTTCCTGTGGTTTCACTCTTACTCTAGCTGACCAGTTTTCCATTATTTGTATTGTGAGTTGGATAGCCCTCTCATGGGACACAGGTCTGGTGGTTGTGGGCCCAGGAGGATAGCGTTTCACTGGCTGATCTCTCGGTAAGCCATATTGGTATGTCTCACAGGGCTTGGAGCACCTTTGGTGTAGTGTAGTGTTTCTCTGCAACTGGAATTCCATGGAGGGCATGTGGGTGTACCCTTGTTGGTTTAGAACACCAGAGATGGCAGGCAGAATTACCTTAGTCCGAGAGATCACCGTGGAGGTTGGGTGGATGTTCCCGCAGCAGAGTGGAGCACCACAAATTATGGGCAGGAGTTCCCCCAGTCACTGTAGGGCCTTTGAATGTAGGCAGGAGTTAACTCAGCCATTTGAAGGGAAGATCCACCAGCCGCTTGGGGTATGGTGAATGATAGGCATGATTTTCCCAGCTACATGTAAGGCCAACAAGTGCTAATGGGAAGTCCCCCAACTGGGCCATCAGAGTTGCCCTAGGCAGAGGGGAGTAGCATGGAGGCCATGTGTTATTCAGGGTAAACTAGGGAAGCAAACCCACAGAAACTCATATACATGAGAGAGTTTTATATAAAGGGTAAATTTACATTAAGAAAGTATCCCAACCCAGTGCTGTCCAAGCCCATAAGTCCAACATTAGCCCATATATCCAACACCAATCTACAATGTTCTCCTAAATTTCACAAAACAAATGCAATGGCACTGGCAGATGGAGGAAAGCCAAATCAGTGAGTGTGTAAGCATCTCAGCACTGGCAGGGGCCTCCACACGGCTGTTCCAGCACCCAGGGCTGCATCAGGGTAGGTCCTCATGGTTTCTACTTAGTGTTATCTTGCAGGAAGTGAGTCTTTCCAGCTGAAGCAGGGAACTGGCTAAGGCAGCTGTACCCTGATCTGACCCTCAGAAAGCAAGAAACCCAATAACAACAAAGGTGAGGCTCAACAAGTCAATTATGTCTCCGCCCTTCAATTAAGCCCACATGTGTTTATTGGCCAGGTTGGCATAATAAATCTTAACTATCTCAGGCCAGTAGTGTCTTGTGAAAGGAAAGGGAGGGAGAAGAGAAGAAAAATAGAGAAAGGAAAAAACAAAGGCAAGAGCAAAAATAAAAATGAAACTAACGCACACACCTTAAAAATGCAAAGACAAAACAGAAGTCAAAGAGTGAGAAAAAAAACAACAAAAATTCAAAACTGAATCTGTCGAGACTGTGGCAGGAAAGAGTGAAGAGACAGAATAGAAAAAAAGGAATATGAAAAAAGAAAAAAGAGAACAAAAAATTGATAAAGAAATAATTGGGCCCTGTGCCATGCCCTGGCTGATCTGCCTCATGATGTGTGCAGAACTGTCACAGGGAGCAGGCTGTAGCTCTCCCCACTGGGTGGGTGGAGTTGCCCTAGGCAGAGGGTAAGTGACTGGAAACCAGCAGTGTCATGTGAAAGGAAAGAGAGGGAGAAAGACATAAAAGAAAGAAAGGAGAGAAGCAAAAAGCGAGAGAGATGAACGAAAGAGAAAGAAGGGGAAAAAAAACTGTCCTCACTGATTGACAGTGGTGGGAAAGAGAGAAGAAGAAAAAAGAATAAGGAGATAGCTGATCCTTGATCACCTGAACATGGGGCTGGAAGGGTTGGCCTACTTGGCAAGATCATGGTTGAGACCAGACTGGTTTCCTCAGTGGCACAGAGTGCTGTAGAGGCCTGTCACAGCTGCCTCGTGTGGTGTGCAGTACTCCCGCAGAGGGCAGGATGGTGTTCCCCCTGCTATTTGGGTGGAGTTACCCTACGCAGAGGGTAGTGGCTCAGAAGCCAGCAGTGGCTATGAAAGGAAAGAGAGGGGGGAAAGAGGAAGGAGAGAGAAAAAGAAATAAAGAAAAAGAGAAAACAAAACAAAACTGGACCCGTTGAGACCAACTGCGGTGGGAAAGATAAAGGGGAGAAAGAAGAGAGAGAAAAGAAAGAGAATAGTAAATAAGAAGCTAATGGAGGCTTGTCACCTAACCGTGTGTCTGGAGGAGTTCCAGCCCTGCCTCAAGGTAGTGAGGTCAGTGTAGGGTCCCACAGATGCTGGGGGAATTACCCTCGAAGGCAAGATCACAGCAGAGGCCTGGCAGCGCCAGACATCACTGGTATAGCTTCCTTGTGCTGTATGCAGCAGTGCAGCAGGGTGGGGGGAGGTACTTCCCTCAGCTACGTGTAAGGCCCCAGGACAGGAGTGATTTCCACATCTGTGTGTAAGATCACTGAGGGCAGACAGTAGCTCCCCCGGTCAGGCTTGTGGAGTTGTTCTAGCTTGTGCCAAGACCACTGATACACTAATAGCTCAAGGGTTGTTGTTGCTTTTTTATTTCCCCTGGCTAGCAGAAATTGAATTAAGTCATTCTGAAGCTGAGGCTTGCTCCTGAGGGTCTTTGTTATGTCAAAAGCCTCTGGGTTCTATAGGTAATTTCTGACAAGCTTTAGCAAGGGCTCCTTATTGTGCTAATGTATCATAAAGGACTTGTTCTACCAGTTTTCTTGGAGTTAAACAATGAGCCTGAGATTTACAGGTTTACCGAGAAAATATTTTTCTCTCATTTTTGTATTTGGCTTAAGGGGTGCCTTGATTTGGGGGCTATCATGCTGACACCCAGAGGAGGAGATCTAGCTTATCAGAGAGGTTGTTTTCTCTCGACCAACTGGAACTGAAGTCGCCCCCTGGACTATGTCAGGTAATTTTCGTTACATCTCTTCAATTTCTCCAAATCTATGGCTACCCACTGATCCTGACCCCCACACTATGAGCTCAAGGCAGCTAACAGTGCAGGGAGCTCTGCTGTAGGGTCCTGTGACTAGCTTTCAGAGGCTGTCCTCGTGTCTAGGGTTATGTCCCCTTTTGGGCATCAGCCTGGGGAAATCGCCACTTGCTGCTGAACTAGGGTGCTGGTAGCTGCTCAGTCGGAGCCCAGGAGCCCACCCCACAACCCTAGAGTGATTTAGAGCTTTCTCAGTTCACTTTGAGTAAAAATTAAAAAGAGCGGGGTTCAGGACAGACCCTAATACCCTGATTCTAATTTTAAGACTCCGCCTCCCAGGCTCCTTCATCTTACTTCCCAATTTTCTGGAGCTCTGGGTAGGTAAATCTAACTGGATGCCATCTTCTTCCATCTCCCCTAAAGTTTAAAAAAAAAAAGATGTCACTTTGAAGATAGAGATGCATCTGACCCAAGACATTGTATTTTCAATCACCTAATATGTGTGTGAAATGTGGAGATATGCAGAATAATTGATACACCTGGATTACCATGTTGGTGAAGAATATTGAAAATATCACGCTTTTCCAGAAGAATAAGCAAATCTTGAAAGAAGTAAAGCCAGAAGGCGCCTTACCAGTGAGGATGACAAGACGTTGTCTCAAATCCAAAAAGAACCAACCTCACTGCCGTTGGGTCAATGTTGACTCATAGTGACCCTCTACGAACCCAGGACTATAACTGTTTACAGGAGTAAGAAGCCTAATATTTCTTCTGAGGAGCTGCTGTGGGTTTGAACTGCCAACTTTCTGTGTCGCAGCTAATGCAAAACCACTGTATCACCAGGGTTCCTCTTTTAAAAAAAAATCATTTTATTGAGGGTTAGTACAGCTCTTATCACAATCCATACATATATCCATTATGTCAAGCACATCTGTACATATGTTGTCATCATCATTTTCAAAACATTTTCTGTCCACTTGAGCCCTTGGTATCAATTCCTCATTTTCCCCTCCCTCCCTCCCCCACCCTCCTTCCCCCTGTGAACTCTTGATAATTTATAAATTATTTTTTTCATATCTTACACCGACCACTGTCTACCTTCACCCACTCTTCTGTGTCTGTCCCCCTGGGAAGGGGCCATACGTTGATCATTGTGATTGGTTCACCTTTTCTCTCCCCCTTCCCTTACCCTCCTAGTATTTCTACTCCCCTTGTTGGTCCTCAGGGGTTTATCTGCCCTGGGTTCCCTGTGTTGCAAGCTCTTATCTGTACCAGTGCACATGTTCTGGTGTAGCCAGATTTGTAAAGTAGAATTGGGTTCACAATAGTGGGAGTGGGGAATCATTAAGGGACTAGAGGAAGTCGTTTGCTTCATCAATGCTACACTGCACCCTGACTGGCTCATCTCTTCCTTGTGACCCTTCTGACAAGGGATGCTCAATTGACTACTGATAGGCTATGGATCTCCACTTTCCCCCACCTCGTGATTCACATTGATATGATTGTTTGTTTTGTTTTGGATCTTTGATGCGTGATACCTGATCCAATACACACCTCATGATCACACAGGCTGGTGTGCTTCTTCCATGTGGGCTTTGTTGCTTTTCAACTAGATGGCCGCTTGTTTATCTTCAAGCCTTATGACCCCAGATGCTATATCTTTTGACAGCCAGGCACCATAAGCTTTCTTCACCACATTTGATTATGCACCCATTAATCATGTCAGGGAAGGTGGGCATCACAAAGTGCCAGGTTAGTAGAGCAACATGTATTGAGGGAATACTTGAGTGGAGGCCAATGTCCATCTGCTGCTGTAATACTTTAAAAATAAATACATGTACAAGATTTATTCCCTTATCATTATATACAAATATAATTACATGTTACATATATACTTGCCTGCATTTAGACCTCTATAAATGTCCTTTCCCTCCCAGTTCTTCCTCTGTTTCCTTTTACTTTCCTCTTGTCCCACTATCATGTTCTGCCTTCATTTAGGTTTTGGTAATTCCTTTTGGCTTCATTGTCCTTCATTAACCCACCCCCACCCCCAAGCATCCTGTGCCCTCCACACCCTCGATTTTAGATCACATGTTCTTCCCTTGGCCCTGGGTTTGTTGGCAGGCCCCTTCCTTTCCCCTTATCCCATGTCCCCCCATAACATCAGTTCCATTGTCTCCTCCAGATTGTTCTTCTGCCTGTCTTGTCCAGATAGACATGAAGAGACAATAAAATGCTCCAAAACAAAACAAAGCGAAACATAACAAGAAAAGAAAACAAAACCAACACAACAACTGAAAAAGGGGAAAAACTCAACAGCAAAAGAAGAAAAGTCCTCCAACAATTCCAAGTCTTTCCACTGACCTTTATGAGTGCTTTCCAGTCGAGTCCACCGGGGTGCCATACACTGGCCCCAAATTCTACCTTTGGCTGAAGACTGGTCTCTTTAGCACTCTCCTGTGGACTTCATTGCTTTGTTCCCCCTACTGTTTCGCTGCACACCCTTAGTGTTTTGTTGGTGTGGTGGGGTCAGATCGGGCACATCTCTCGCACTGTGTCCTCAGTGCTGGCCCACATAGCTCTGTGGGTCAGTGAGGGACATTGTGTCTCGTGATGGGGCCAATCCTGTGATCCTCTCTGTGCATTGGCTGCTCTGAGCTGGAATATTGTCCTCAGGGCTTGGTGAGCTGGATGTGTTCCACTCCCTCTCCTTTCTGATTCATTTGATCCTGATCAGAAGAACCCTTCCTCCAGTGCTGTCCTCTGAAGTGCATTCCTCTAGGGTACTGAGGCGGGGTGGGTGGAGAATCCACGTAGTTGGGATTGGAGGCTGGCCCCACAGGCCTCTCTATTGGTTCCCTGCATCATGCCTGTACTTTGCTTTCATGTCTTGGAGTATCAAGCTGAAGATTGGTCTCTTTATCACTCTCCTGTGGCGATATAAACAATACCCTCCCCTTGGGTGGGTTAGTGCTCTATTCCCCTGCTACCCCTGTCTCTCTCTTTATCTCTCTCTCTCTATCTCCCCCTCCTCTCCTTTTTATTTGGCTGCCGTATGTATCCCTGGAATGGGTTTGGCCCATGCCATAGTACCAGGACCTCAATCAGAGTTCCTCTTTGTTTTAGACCCTTCAGATATATTATTAGGAGAAATCAGCCCCTGGAAAAGAATATCATGCTTAGTCAAGTGCATGGGTAGGTCCGTTAAGTAAATAAAAACAGAAACGCTAAGTTAGATGGGTTGCTATACTGACTGCCGCGATGGTCTCCATCAGAGCAATTGTGAGGATGGCAAAGGATCAGGCAGTGTTTCCTTTCATTATGCACAGGGTCGGTCACTTTGAGTCAGAACTGACTTGAGGCACCTAACAACAGCAATAACAACACACAATCACACACAAACACACACACACATAAGACAAGCTGAGATGGGCATTACAGAAACTGGCTTTCCTGGGGTCAGCCCGTTGCTGACCTAGTCCTTCACTGAAGCTTATGTATAGTGAAGGTCAGAACTCATGGACTCAGTTGCCATTTGAGATGCCAATTTGCACTTATTGCTTTTATTTTTTATACACATTTCTCCCTCCCTCTGGATACTTGATCTGAATCTCCACATACTAAAAGTGATCATTCAATTCAATGAAAAAAATCTGACAAAGATTCTGTAGTTTACCATTACAGTCATGTTCGAAACAAAATGTAGATGTTACTTGACTGAAGCACCTCAAACATTGCCTCCTTTCACTTATGTGTCCATGTCTCCCTTTAGCCAGCATTGCATAGACCGTCACATAGCTGCAACACATAGTTGAATATACTTTACCTGCCAAAATACACAACCAGTTTCTGAAAGCAAAATGATAATTTGTCAAGTCATGTCCTGTTTCTTTTCCTTAGGGGAAGGTTTTTTATTACAAATTTAATTTCTTTAATTGATACAGGGCTCTTTAGATTTTATATTCTGTTTTCTTTTGATTAAGGTGGTGGGGCAATGATACTGACTTGAGGAAAATCTTATATTTTTATAATACTTAACAATAAAAGAGGTAGGGATCCCTTTACAAGAAATCTTTTGTTTAAATCTTCCCTTTCTGTTGAAAATTAAGCCACCATGAATATGAAGCCAAAAAAATGTTGGTCTTCTAATACAACACAGATGGACAATGTACCACTCTGAGGCCACGCAGGGGAGCGGATTTCAGCACTGGAAAGGTCACAGCAGAATTAAGTTGGTTTCAGTAAAATGAAACCAAATGAAACCTTGTGTCCAACCCCTCCCCCAATATTTTCAATTCTGTATACAGAAAGAGTCAGGCATAGAAATGCTACCTACCACAGGCTCTGCTATTCATAATCTGGAAAGATGCACTGGTTTGTTGCCCAGAAAATTCCATCACTAAGCACCTTTAATGTTTTCATTTCATACTCCATGCCTTACCCTCATAGAAAGTACTTTGTGAATGTTGGCTGAAGGAATTAATGAATGAAATTATTCTCATACTTTTTCCCCTCAGCAATTATTTCTCCTTCCCCTTCCAAAAAGACATAACTCTGCTTAATTTCAAAGGTTTAGTAATTAGTAAGCACACTTTGGCCATATCTAACAACATAAAATATTTCAGGTAAGAGTTATTCTGATTTTTACTCTAAGAGACTGTCTGTATTGGTTCTGAATCATAGTCAACCCAACCTCATGTTCCAATTGTCACACGAAGGACTTAGAGAGAATTAATATTGCCCTAGAAGCCCTACTTACACCGTGCTTGGCCACTTGCTATTATCGGTAAGTCAGTAGCTCAAATACATCAGTTAATTCACAACAGGTAGTGGTGGCAGTCTGTTTTCATAAAGATCCCATCTTTGGAGCTCTCTGGGGGAAGTTCTACACCATCCTACAGTGTTGCAATGAGTCAGAATAAGCGATAGCACAAAACAATGACTTTGCCCTTGAAGTCTTTTGATGTGATCTCATGCTATTTATGGAATTTTCTCAAGAATTCATATTTTAGGGAATTTATTTATATGTTTAGCAACTTCCACTTTAGGAATAAGCATAAAGTAATATATCCTACTAACAATTGCCTTGGTGGCATAATGAATTATGAATTGGCTACTAACTGCAAGGTCAGCAATTTGAAACCAATAGCCACTCTGCAGGAGAAAGATGAGGATTTTTCTGCCTTAAAAAGTATATTTCACAAATGTGCTTGACACAATGGATGGATGGATGGATGGATGGATGGATGGATGGATGGATGGATGGATGGATGGTGATAAGAGTTATACGAGCCCCCAGTAAAATAATTTTTTTAAGTTAGTTTCAGAAACTCACTGGGAAGTTCTTCCATAGCCTATAGAGACCCTTTGAGTAGAAATCAACTCAATGGCAATGAGTACTAATTTTTATCTTACTATTTCCTACTATTTATTTTGAAGTCACTTCTAATTACACTCTTCTTGGGTTTTTAGCTACCAAAGTCAGATATTTTGAGATGTTAACATGTTTTATTTATAGATTCTGCTTAATAATAACAATAATATTTGTTAATAATACATAGCATTATTTTTCAGATATTTTACAAGCAATATATAGAAATTAGCTCATTTAAACTTTATAATATGTAATTTTGCAATGTTTGTGTGGCTAAGGGAACTGAGATGCACAGATGAGTAGCTTTCTCAAGGTCCTACAGCGCCAACTGGAATGCAGGCAGTTTGGCTTCAACCACGTTATGGGGCAATATGGCATTGCCTCAAGATAAACATATTTAAAGGAATAAATCGCATTCTGTAAACCAAATGCCACTTCTTTGATCATAACATCCTTTGTATTTTCCAGTAATTCATATCTAGAAAGTTGCACTAAAGATGGAATGTCATAGGATGTTCATCCCTAAATAATAAAATCCAAATCAGAAAGAGGAAATGGTTTCTGAACTTAAATTGTGAACACCCACTTTGCAAAAGGCTGGGTGACAGTGGAAGCCCAAAATTGATTTCCAAGGTGGCTGCACGAGTGAAGCTTCTAGTGAATCCCTTCTGACCACAGAGCAGGGGTGGGGCTAGCCTTGACATCAGACAGAGTACTGCAAACTCAATTACCGCAGATGTGATTGGGTTAAAATGCTATGTTTGATCTGCCTTTTGATCCGCTTTAAATTTGTTTTAGCTTTTAATATTTCCTGCCTTTTTCTTGGTTGAAGGTTTGCCTCTGACTTATTGTGTTAGTGCTTTTGATCTTTATAGTTTTTGTTTTGTTGTTTTTATTATTTTTGTATTTTTTCCAGTATATAAAATCCAGGATAGATAAATCCTCTGAAATAGTAACTGGATTGATGGCTTATTGGAGCTGTGGGAGGGGAGATTGGAGGGATTGAAGATGAGTACAAAAAATGTTCTAGAATGGATGCAGTGATGATGATACAACTCTTTTTAATATGGCTGAAATTTGGAAGTTCATTATATAGGAATTATATGTCAATAAAAATACTTTTAAAAGTGATATTCATCCCATGTTAATAATGAGGGTAAACACTATAGAAAAATTAAATGTTCAATAAGAAAGCAATACTTTTTTATTAAATAAAGAGAAGCATTGAAAAATGCTTGTTGAAATTTTTGTTTAACATAATGCATAAAACATATTTTTGCAATTAAAAGAAAAAATAATGTACAATACTTATCACAATGATATAAAATATACACAAATACATAAGTCAGTAAAACAAATAACTAAAACAATTATGATCTGATTTCTTTTTAAAGAGTGCTATTTTCTAGAGTACTATTCATTTTTAAAGTACATATGTGTTAATCATTAGAAATTGATCGTTACAATTTTAAATTTATTTTCAATGTTCTCCCTAAAATAATGCTATGCTATTTAGCTCCACCTTTGAACTCCTCTGTTATTTGTCTATCTACCCTGCCAGTAATGAGAAAAGACACAGGAAGATAAGCTTCTTACTTTATCCAGTTTGGGACAATCTATAGAGTTTGGCAAAATGCCTGTATTTAGTTGAAGGACCAAATATAAGACACATAAAGTACTGACTGAAATGTTAGGAACCAATAGAGAGATATAAGAAAAAGTGGGAAGGAGAAGAAAACACAGAAAAGTGAGTAAAGAGAAAAGAAAGACAATCAATACCGACTTGTTTTTAGCAAAAGCTCAATCTCTATAACAGTACATCTCTCAAACCAAGGCCAGCTGATCACGGGCTGCTGTGGTTGGTCCCAACCTTAGCGACCCTGTGGACAGTGGAAAAGAGCACTGCCCAGTTCTGTGCCAGCCTCATGATTGTTCTGCTTCCGCCCAGATCAGAGATTAATAACTGAAAGCTCCACAATCCATCGAGTTGGAGGAAGAGAAGCCAGTATTGCCTAATGCCTCCACCGCTGTGTCCAAAGAACTGGGGACGAATTTTCAGGAAGGCAAGACCTGACCGCAGGAGGCTGGGAAGCCCAGGGACACAGAGGTGCCCACAACCGCTGATGCCTCTACTGGAGTCAGAGGGAAACAACACTGTACCACTAGGAATACCCTGAGCAGGAACCCAGGCGTCCAGACTATTCTACTGCTGCCAGTGGCAGACAACTGCTAGAAGCAGGAGTTAAACGAAGGATGGTGAAGGGCACTCCTCCTTGCCCTGTGCCTTCCAACCTTCCGACATGCTTGCATTGAGTAGGAACTCACCGAAAGTCTCCTAGCAAAGGACGGTGCCACGGGAGTACATACGCATTCACTGCAGCTAAGAGCTGTGCATTTTTTAAGGGCGGCTTGAGAAGACAAAGCAAAATACGATAATGAAATGTGGAAAGACCTAGAGTGACACAACCTAAAAGGAAGAACACAGTGTATCTCGCTCTGCAAGAACTGAAGAAAGCTTCAATCCTCGAGTCGCAATCTTGAAAGATTCTCGGGACAAAAGAGCGAGCAATACAAGAAGCATGAAAAGAAGGTGGAAAGACTACATCAAATCCCTGTGACAAGTTAACCTTTCAAAATCACTGCAACAAAAAAGAACCGGTCAATATGCAACCATTTCAAGAGATAACATATGATCCAAAAGCAATTGTGGCAAAGGAAAAGGTCCAAACATCTCTGAAGACATTAACCCAAAACAAGGCTCAAGGAATGGATGAAAAACTAATTGCGATGTTTTAACAAGCTGCTGAAGCACTGAAGACACTCACACATCTATGCCAAGAAATTTGGAAGACAGCTACTTGGCCAACTGATTTGAAGAGCTCCACATTTGTACCTCTTCCAAATAAGGTGTGTTAGGCTGGGTTTACTAGAAAAAAGAAGTCCACTGACACTCTTAGATGTGTCAGAGAAAGCTTTATATCAAAAAGGAGTTATACATCAGGAAAGATCCTAGTCCAGTCCAGATCAAGTCCATACGTGCAATACTAGTCCATAAACCCATCTTCAGACTCACGCAGCCACAAGCAATGACTTAAAATGCCGGAAGATCACGGGCCAGTGGGTGAAAAGTCTGTGGATCAAATGGTAGCGGAAGCATCACAGGGCTGGTGCAACTCCCCAAGTGGCCCTCCATCAGGAAGGAGAAGCAGAGAGGGGGGAGGTTCCCAGAACCCTCCTTATGAGAGATCATGCTCACAAGGAGGCACCGTCAGGCTGTGACCTGATTGACAGGCTAGACTCCGCCCCTACACTTCCAGTTGACGGGAAATTATGTAACTACCACATGAGGTGACTCCACAGAATGTGCCAATTATTGAACAACATTATCAATATTACACATAAGCAAAATTTTGCTGAAGGTTATTCAACTGCTGTTGCAGCAGTACATTGACTGGGAGCTGCCAGAAATTCAGGCTGGATTCAGAAGAAGATACGGAACAGGGGAAATCATTACTGATATTAGATGGATCTTGGCTGGAATCAAAGATTATCAGAAAGATGTTTACTTGTGTTCTATTAACTACACAAAAGTATTAAACTGTGTGGATATTCCTGAAAATAATGGGAATTAACACCTCATCAGTTTTATGTACGACCTGTACACGGATCAAGAGATGGTTTAAAATCAGGAAAGATATACATCAAGGTTGTACCCTCTCATCATAGTTATTTAATCTCTATTCAGAACAAATAATCAGAGAAGGTGGATTATATGAAGAAGAACACGGCATCAAGATTAGATGAAGGCTTTTTATTTTTATTTTTTTTAACATGCAAACATCAAGAGAATAGTACCATTTGAAATAACCACACAGCAGGTAAAATACTTAGAAATAAACCTAATCAAAGAAACACAAGACCTATACAAAGAAAAGAGTATTACTACAAGAAACAAACAAACGAACCATACAAGTGGAAGAATATCATGTGTTTATGGATGTTTGGTGTTGCTGTTGTTAGGTTCAGTTGAGTTGGCTCTCACCCATACCAACCCTCTGCACAACAGAATGAAACACTGACCAGTCCTGCACCATCCTCACAATTGTTCCTGTGCATGAGCTGTCTTCCAAATTTCTGGGCAACAGTGTGTGCATCCACAGCTTTATCAGATTATTGAAACATTTCAATGGATAGCATATCAATTTTTGGAGCCTTGTTTTTTTCCTAATGCCTTCAGTACCTCTTGGATTTCTTCCTTCAGTATCGTTGATTATTTATCACACACACTCACACACACACACAACTAGACCATGAGCTCTTGGAGAGTCAGGGCAGTGTCTCTTATCATGCATGCAGCAGATTCTTGACAGATATTTATTGAATCAATAAGTGAATAAAAGCAAAGCCAAAGTATAGGGGGAAATTTCAGTACAATTCTTGCATTTAAATGAAATTTTCATAGTTTAAAAAATATGTATATGGGTAATGTTATGGTTAACAAGCTTGGTTTTGAACTGAAAATTTGAAGGTTCAAGTACACCCAAGATCACCTTGGAAGAAAGATATTGTCATCCATTTCCAAAGACTCAGCAGACTTTTACCATGGCATGGGTTGGCCATTAGTTAGAATTGACATGATGGCTGTGTGTGTGTGTGTGTGTGTGTGTGTACATCTACATACATATACTTTATTTCAATATTGAATTGAATGTTGTTTATCCGGTATTATTATATTCATTTTATTAAATGACAGAGTTAAAAATGTAAGTTACTTCCATAAGCCCCCTGAAGTGAAACTTGAACCTTTGCCTTTGAATGACAACCTCCTAGTCTGTATAAATGTATGATGCTTTCATTATTCCTAAGGTAATAAGGATTTTCTTCCCTAAAACTTTGACCCCAATTGTTTCCCAAAGCAAATAAAGAAATGGAAAAGTCCCCCTGGCAATTTTTAAACCGCCCTGCTGTCTCCCCTGCACGCAGTTTTCTCTCTGGAGGAGGAGGGTTTCTGCAGCCTCTCTGGGAGCAAGGCCGGGGTCAACCCTGCCTTTATCCTTTCAACTTCTGTTTGATGTTTAATCCAGGAGTCAAGGCTCCACTGCCTTGCACTAACTTCCAACTTAGCTCTTAATCAGCAGAAGGTAATAATGGCCCAGGGAACAGTGCACTTAAAGACATGACTGTTTAAAGTGACAACATATATAGTTGGTACCTAACGACCACAAATCGGTCACAATCAATGAATAGGTTGTATTTACCAACCTTGTTCTAACAGTGCTACAGGAAGTAATTGCTGTCTTTTATCCACAAAATTAGACTCTGGATATGTGTAGTGAGTGGCTTTCAAGCCCATTTATTAGGCATAGTATTGCAAAGATAGAAGAGGACAAATAAAGGAGAGGGGAGGGAGGGGGGACAGGATGGGGAGGAATGCATTATAACCATGTGTACCTTCACAGGGTAACGAGGCTTACTGCCTACAAGCATAGCAATGGGATGCTAAGGGAACCGTTGCTACATGATCCTGGACAGGAAGACAGAGAGTGCCGCCAATCAGCTGCAGAAGATATGAGGTCATCCAAACACAAGATGCAGTGACCTGAGACAAAAGACAGAAAAAAACCCATGACCAACCCTCACAGAAAATCTGAGCAAAAAGAGGCCTTTGGGAAATGGCCATGGTTGCCCCAAGAGCAAATGAAAAGTCCAACCTATCTGTGTAATAATAACTCCAATAATTATTATATGTGGAGTATACATCATATGTGAAAATCATTTTAATACTAGCATTGAACACTTTGGACATGCAGGCTTCGAAGTACTTCACATAGATTATTTCATTCATGACACACAGTCGTTCTATGAGATGAGCACAGTTTCCACTGCTTTACAGATGAGCAAGACAGGCACAAGGTACTGAGATAGCGTTCCAGGTACAAGTGGTAGAGTCAGAACTTGGAGAGGGAGCTTTACACCAGTGTCCACGAGCCTGCTCACTTCACTATGCAGTCTCCCACTCGCGTTTTCTCAGCTCATCCTCATGTCCCATCGCTTCTTGTTGCTGTCTGCCATCCAGGCATTCATGATAACTGCATGTTCAAGACAATAAAATGCTGCCCCGTCCTGTGCCATCCCCATACCTGGTTTCGGGTCAAGCCATTACAATCTATAGGTTTTCATTGACTGATCTTTGGAAATAGATTAGTAGACATTTCTTCTCAGTCTACTTTAGTCTGGAAGTTTCACCCAAACCTGCTCAGCATTATGGTAACACGCAAGTCTCCACTGACAGGTACAGAGTGGCTGCTTATGTGATACATTGGCTACAGATTGCACCTGGGACTCTGGAATGGGAGGAAAGACTCTACCACTCACCCAACATTGTATCTAAACACTTCACTCTCCAAGCTCCCTCTCCCGCTATCTGATTGAGTCCCCACAATACCATGGCTTAGAAGGTATTGTTAGCCTTATGTTAGAGACGAGGACACCCAGGCTGAGAGGGTTATGTACCTGGTCAATGTCATGCATAAAGTGTCCTACACTTAAGTCAAGTCCAACCAGGTTGACCAACATCACAATCCTCCAACTTTCCCTCCAGCACATCACCTGTCTGAGGAAAAAGTATCTTTTATAGAACTAGAAATCCTATAAAGGACAAGATACAGTGAGAGAATATAGCATCGTATTTGTATTCGGAGCTTCTCAGAGCCAAATTTTGATGTGATTCTTTGGTGGAAAACATGCTTATGTTCCCAATTCCCATTCCCATAACATGCTTTTTCCATGTGGGATGTCCATCAGGACTTCCAAGTACTGATGAGGAATCAAAGTCAACCAAACAGCCTTTCCAGATTGAAGGACAAGGAGAGGGGGAAGTAACTCTCTTCTCAACAGCTGGAGGAGCAGATCTGTTCAAGGGCAGGTCCCGTTTTCAGGAAAGCCAAACAGGGTTGGAGTTATTTCAACAGAACAACTTTCCCAGAAGTCTTCTTTTTATTAAGTTGCAAAAAACCTACTGGTCCCCAGGCTCACTCTTGGATGTTCCCCCCCTGCTCTTTCCTTATATCTCAACTCAGAAGAATTCAGTTGGAGTTACAGCAAGACTAAATCCAAAACCGAATAAAGTCAACTTGGGGAAACAGCCTTTCATAGGGTAGGCTGGTTTTGCCGCGGGCTTTTAGTTTCTCCTCCAGGAAGCACTGACCTCCAGCGGTCTGGGCAGCCTAGACAAAGCTCTAAACCAGGACAATGATTTCTAACCTTCGGCTGTCACGCCATGCTTTTTTTTTTTGAAGGTTCAAGAAATTTATTCGTGGTCCAATAACCTTTTTTTCAGGCTAGTGCCATCAAACACTGAATTATGACCCAATGAAGAACTTTCCAAACGTCACCTTTGTGCTCTGCCCCCTGGTCTGCGCACCCACTCACCCGGGTCCCTGGGGAAAGTTTCGCCCCTGTAAATGCAGCGACCCCCGCCCCCTGGGCCCCACACAAGGTATACAGACTAGGTAGGACCCCAGCAAAGGCTCCTGTCCCTTTAAGGGGGCACTTCTTCCAGAAACACCTTACCCACCCCCACCCACCACTCAGGGCAATAGAAAAGAGGGTAATCAGATCTCCTCAGAGACCTGGGGGGTGAGCGCGCCACTACCCACAGCCCGAAGCTGAGTCCAAGGCACGGACCTCTCACGCCATGCTTCCCTCATGCGCACACAGTCTCCTTGTAGAGCCCTCAGACTGGAGGACCTCGTGATGCTTGGAGCTTCCACCGCTTTTTGTCTATGCAAACTGGTGGCCTGATGTGATAGGCTTGAGTTGTGCGCCCACGAAAATACACGTGTTGAAAGCTCAACCCAATGCCTGTGGATGAAATCCTGTCTTGAAAATGAATTTTCTTTACTATGTTGAGTCCTACCTGTTCTTGGTGTGCCCTAAACGGAATCACTTTTGAGTTATAAAAAGAGGAGATTAATTAATGCAGGAGCAAACCAGGGACTATCTAACACTATCTGAGCATGATGGAAGCAGATGGGTTTACAAGTGTTAACCACAAGGATTGCTGAAAGTGATCAAGAAAGCTCTCCCCCTAGAGTTGCACACTGAATCTGGACTGCGAGCTTCCTGAACTGGATGTGATAAAATACATTTCTGAGTTTTAAATCCACCCACGTGTCGTATTACTGTTACAGCAGCACTCAGAAGCTAAGGCCTGGTAGCTCAGCCTTTTTACACACGTGGACATAGACACACACACACATACATCACAAAGCAACATAAACAGAGATAAGTAGGGAATAAGGGTAGGATATCATGAGGTTCCGTGACCAGGTGACTGACACCTGATCACCTAATCACCCACTGACACCAAGACCGGCCCTACAGGAAGCCCACAGCACACAGGGATCGTTGTTCTTCTGGCAACATGCAGGCAGCGCAACCCCTAGCCACTAAGAATGAGGGTTGAACTTTCATATTGATGTGGATTCTAATAGCAATTATATACCTAGTCACCCAGTCCCATACTCCCAAAGATACTTCTGTCATCTCTGTCCACGCCTCCCCTCGCCTTTTGCCTGCAAGCAGCATTGCCTGAGAAAGGTCATGGTCCTCTGCACTTTGGAGCTGGATGAGCAACAGGCTCTCCATTTTACTGGTGATGTGCCCAGAAAGTAGTCCCTGAGTGACACAAATGGTTAAGCACTCTCTACCAGCCAAACGATTGGCCATGAAACTCACCCAGACACGCCTTGGAAGACAGGCCTGCTTCTGAGAGGTCATAGACTGGTAAAAGCCTCTGGAGCAAGCCGACTCTGTACACATGGGGTTGGCTTGCCAAGCATAGAATTGACCCAGCGAAACATAGCAATCACCAGCCCAGAGTGCTACCAGCGTCAGCCTTGACACTAGTCTCACCAAAAGGCCTTTGATTGTGCTGTCTCTCCATTCAGAGGTGCAGCCTCTTCAGGCCCGGGAAAGGGAAAGGGAGGAGGACTGTGGTTGACAGAGAAAGAGAGAGAGAGAGAGAGAGAGAGAGAGAGAGAGAGAGAGAGAGAGAGAGAGAGAGAGAGAGAGAGAGAGAGAGAGAGAAGACAGAGAGATTCCTGGCCCTGGCAACTCTGGATAGATTCATTCACATAGAGTAAACTTCCTTGTCCCACTAGTACTAAGATGTCATCTTGGAAAGTTTAGCATATAACAGGCACGAATGCCAAGGGTAAGTTTATCGTAAGCAAATGGTTTTCTTGACGTGGAAACTCCGCGAGCATTATTCCAGAGCTGCGAAGTCACTGAGCTGTTCTAATTAGCTCCATCTTGCACAAAGCCCCTGGCTGCAGAGATCATTTTGACCTATTTAATTCAAAGGGCTGTGTCTTCATGCTGGGAGGAGGTTTGTTTGAATGCTTGGGGATTTAATACCTGCAAAGTCAAGAAATTCATCATCTTCCAACTCCTAGTGTGTGTTTATACCAAACCATGACTTTAAAGCACATCAGGAAATATTTATTGATTTATTTCAATCATTTTATTAGGGGCTCATACAACTCTTATCACAATCCATAGATACATCAATTGTGTAAAGCACATTTTTATATGCATTGTCCTCATCATTCTCAAAACATTTGCTCTCCACTTAAGCCCCTGGCATCAGCTCCTCATATTCCCCCTCCCTCCCCATTCCCCCTCCCTCAAGAACCCTTGATAATTTATAAATTATTATCTTGTCATATCTTGCCCTGTCCGACGTCTCCCTATACCTACTTTTCTGTTGTCCATCCCCCAGGGAGGAGGTCCTTGTAGATCCTTGTCATCGGTTACCCCTTTCTAACCGACCCTCCCTCTACCCTCCCAGTATCGCCACTCACACCAATGGTCCTTAAGGGATCATCCACCCTGGATTCACTGAATTTCCAGTTCCTATCTGTACCAGTATACATCCTCTGGTCTAGCCAGATTTTTAAGGTAGAATTGGAATTATGATACTGGGAGAGGAGAAATCATTTAGGAACTAGAGGAAAGTTGTATGTTTCATTGTTGCTACATCATACCCTGACTGGCTCATCTCCTTCCTGAGACCCCTCTGAAAGGGGATGATGACCAGTGGCCTACAAATGGGCTTTGGGTCTCCACTCTGTACTCCCTGTCTCATTCACTATGATAAGATTTTTTGTTCTGATGATGCCTGATACTTGATCCCTTCGACACCTCATAATCGCACAGGCTGGCGTGCTTCTTCCATGTGGACTTTGTTGCTTCTTAGCTAGATGGCCCCTAGTTTACCTTCAATCCTGTAAGACCCCAGATGCTGTATCTTTTGATAGCTGGGCACCATCAGCTTTCTTTGCCATAATTGCTTATGCACCCATTTGTCTTTAGCAATCATATCATGGAGGTGAGCACACATGATATAATTTTTTTGTTCTTTGATGCCTGATACCTGATCACTTCATCACCTCATGATCACACAGGCTGGTGTGCTTTTTACATGTAGGCTTTGTTGCTTCCGAGCTAGATGGCCACTTGTTTACCTGCAAGCCTTTAAGACCCCAGGCGCTATATCTTTTGATAGCCAGGCATCATCAGCTTTCTTCACCATATTTGCTTATTCACCCACTTTGTCTTCGGTGGTTGTGTCGGGAAGGTGAGCCTAATAGAATGCCAATTTAACAGAAGAAAGTATTCTTGCATTGAGTGAGTACTTGAGTGGAGGCCCAATGTCCTCCTGCTACTAAACCTATAAATATATGTGCATGGGTCTATTTCACCATCCTTATATATAAATATATTTGCATATGAACATGCCTGTATTTAGACCTCTATAAATTCCCTTTGCCTTCTAGCTCTTTCCTCTGTTTCCTTTTACTTTCCTCTTGTCCCACTATCATGCTCAATCTTCATTTGGGTTTCAGTAATTCCTCTTGGTTCCATTACCCTTGATCACTCCCTACCAGACCTCCTACACCCTCCTCACCACTGATTTGGCCTACCTGTTGCTCCTTTGTCCCTGGGTTTGTTAAAAACCACTACCTTTCATCAGGAAATCTTAAACAAGGGACCTCTTAATGCAAGTCTCTATGTTAGTGACCAAGAAGATGGAAAGGAAAGGTGTCTACTTCTTGTGAGCAGTGTAGGAAAGAATTCAGGGAAGTGTTAATCATCTTAATCCAAAACTAAAACTTCTAAACAATTGAAGGAAGAGTGAGGGACTGGTTAATGTTTCGAAATATTCTGATAATGTCAATTCTATATCTACAAAGTCAAAAGTAAAATGTTAGTTATTCATGTGGGTTTCATCTGTATCGATAATAAAAACAGGCTCCCAGAAACCATACCAGTCAAATGGACCAGATGTAGGAGACAGTCGGGAATGGAGTGGGAAGATGCATTGCTCCCTTTGACCAGCCTCACCATATACGCAAACACTCGGTCTCACTGACCTACTCTTGGCCCTGCAAAATGTCTCTCCTTTTTCTAGCAGTCCTAGTTTAGTGAGACTTATATGAATAAGCCATTTTACATCTGTTTTGCCAACCCATCAAAAGGACAAAGAAAACCAATTCCACCTGAAAGCCATCAGGCCAGGCAGTCACATGCCTGTTTGAACTTGGTAAAGTTCCCTGACACACTAAGCAGAACCTCCCGTCCTGCTGGCGCATACATCTATGGAAAGCATGCCAAACAGGGAGTCGAGAAAGTAGAAATAGCAATCACACTGCCCCCCAAGACTTTAGACAAGAAATTCACTTCAATAGACATACACTCCCCAGTGCATGGTAGCTGCTTCCAAAACTTTTACTAACAAACTCTTTCCAAATTTTTTAAAAATTAATCATTTTATTGTGGACTTGTACAACTCTTACCACAATCCACGCATACATACATTGTATCAAACACTTTTGTACATTTGTTTCCCTCATCATTATCAAAAAAATTGCTTTCTTCTTGAGTCTTTGGTATCAGCTCCTCGTTTTTCCCCTTCCTCCCTGCTCCTTCCTCCCCCATGAACCCTTGATAATTTATAAATTATTATTATTTTGTCTTATCTTACACCATCCGACGTCTCCCTTCACCCACTTCTCCACTGTCCAAACTCTTTCCAAATTTATATCTCTACTCAGATATGCTGCTAAAGCCTTTGGGGCACTGGGAAACATTTCATTTTTCAGGATTCTTGACTATATATAACATTGATTCACCCCAAGATCTTCCTGCCAATATGATCCCAGTGGCCCAATCTCTTGCAATCCTAAGAAAGATGTCCACCCACCGCTGGGTGGACACAGGCATAGGTGCACTGTCAGACTCCACTGTTCCAGGCACTAGAGGGACACTTTGACAAATTTAAGAAGGGCAATTCAGAGTGTGGAGCCTAGAGCCTTAGAGCAGGTCAATGAACTGAGTGTTCTCATTTACAAGGATTCTTTCTCTAGCTCCAACCACTGTTTCCAACATCCAGCTCATCAGAAGCCACCCACTTCCCAGCAAATAACCATCCACCAGTTGAACAGCTGGCTCTTTTTTTTTACATATTGTCTCCATTCCCTTTATTCATATATGTGCCCATACAGCATATGTGTGCATATGTAGTATACATATATGTGTGTACATAGATGATACATAGATAAATAGATATGCGCATAGTTATCTCTGTCTGTCCCCTCTCTAACAAGTCTAGTCAAAACTGAAAAACTCTGTGATGAAACCTGGAAACGCCAGGACCATTGAGGGGGGAAAGGGAGAAGTGGCCTCTCCAGTGCTACTTGAGTCACAATGCTGTCTTAAAATAAACTGAGCTGACCTCATTTTTCCAAACATTGCTGGAGGCAAGCAATCCATGGGGTCAAAAGAAGAATCTAGGTTGTGGAAAGACACCGTTCTCGCCTCTGTGCCCCAGAATGAGAACACAGCTTAGGCTCACCTCACCCGAATGAGAAACCCAACCTTCTCATTTGAGATGGTGACAAAGAGACATTCTTTTTTAAAGGGATATTTATGTTTCCAAGGATGCACAGTTAAAGAGAAAACGAGGCTTCTTGCACCACCCCCGCCCCACTTACAAGGTGAGATACTAAGATGAATGATGTGGAACTGGGGGGTTACCCCACAAACATCTGGGACACACGTCTCACTGGTTCCCAGACGTTGAAGAGGGTCACCCCAGGGCAAAAGGGAGTCCTCAGATGTAGTGTTCGCCCCAGTCTCTGACAGCGAGATCGGTCAGGACCCTTCGAAGGCTCTGAAGTCTCTGAAGAGGAAGCATGGACTCCAGTCGAGACCTTCATGTCATGTATCTTGTTAAAATTCCAACGACCACAGTAAATGAAACCCTTGCATGTTACTCTCTTGAATAAACACTGGCTCCCTCTGCATCCTTCATGCTTCAAGCCTTCTATTTTATAGGCAGAAACTGAAACCCCACTTGCTTAACTAGACAAATCCGATGACCTTTCCGCAGCCTATAGTCTCACTTTTCCTTTCTAATGGCGCTGGAAAGGGTGCCAGATGGAGTTTACACACCCTGTGAAAAGTCACAAGGCCCCTCCTCCACTGCTGACCGCAAAACAACGAGAAGCCTGGAGGCAGGGCCCGAGTTCGTAGGTTGTACTCATGTAAAAGAGAGCCTGTGCGTTGCATGTGTGAGGACTCAAGCTAAGTCCCTCCTGCAGACTCACACAGAGCAAGCAACGCCAATCACAGTTCCACATGAGTAGGACTCCAGGATGACTTTTTGTTTTTAATAAACATAGAGTTGTGTTATCCTACTTATTTCCACTTAGCATGATTTCAAAATGTAGGGGATTCCTATAGTATTTCCACAACAGGCAGGATATCACAGATAAAATTTCACATGACTATGCTTCTGTGGCAAGGTGGGGAACCAGGCAGAAATGGAGAAAGATTACCTTCTTTCACCTTTGTATTTTCCTTTGAATTCAAATGAACCTTTAAAAAGATGTTTCCTTGGGATCATCTGGAGTGAGAAGATGGGTTTATTTTTCTCCTCGGGTTCAGGTCAAAACTGTGCCTCAATGGCCGGGTGCCCAAATAGGACACATGTCCATTGCTTATACTGTGGCCCCACCCTGTTAATTGGTTTTCATAGGAAACACAGAGAGTGGTTCAGAAATGTGCCCAGGTACGATGTCTCTAACGGATTTTTCTCCCCTTACTGAATTCTGATGTTCTAAGTAGAACAATATCACTGCTTATGGAACACTAAGTGGTATTCTGCAAAGTGCCCACCCTCCAGACTCTCAAAGTCTTTCCAGATAAAGGAGATGTATTTAGCAAATCAGCATACTAGGGGCAGAACTGTGACCTCATCATTGATTCCAAACTAAAGTGAGGCACTTGGTTGAGCTATTCTTGGAAGACTACGAGACAGCCATGAAAGTAAATGTGTGACTAACACGTTAGAGTAGGTCTCTGTACTAGCATGTGCAATCCTGAACATCAGTTAAGACAGGCAGTCAAAGCTTTCCAAACGCCCCTCAAAATACCCGTGGGAAACATGCATAAGGTCCAGTGACCATCTTCTTTTTAGAAGAATTAGAACATAGAGAAATACTGCTCTACTTTATCAAGAGGTGCAGAACATAGAACAAAAAGAGGGTGGTCTTTTGCGAAATATATTTCAAAAGAGAGAGTAAACCTGTAGATTCTAATTATATATCAGAAAGGTGAAAATCATTGGCGATTCCTGTAGAAATATATCCATTTGGTTCTGTATTTTGTGAATCTAACCAACCAAGTCCTGTCTTATATCAATGTGTCTTATAATTTTACCATTAAATACAATTGGTAACAAAACACTTCAAATATGCATCTAACCTTTGGCCCCTGTACAGCCCTCCTAGCCATAATCCCTTTTGTGATGAACAGTACACTTTGCCTCTGTGCCTATGGTTATAATCCCATTTTGGAGGGAGATCTTTGTGACACGATGAAGGCAGTATGTGTCTTTAATCTCTAGCCTACTGAAAGTCAACCCACTGCCATCAAGTCCATTGTGACTCATAACAACTCTATGGGACAGGGTAGACCTGTCCCTCTGGGTTTCCTAGACTGTAGCTCTTTACTCACAGGAACAGAATTCCTTCCTAGAGGATGTGAATGAAGATTTCCCTGGGGATATCATCTACTGAGGGATTAAAAACCACACATCCATCAAAGCCTTCACTTCTGTGACTTCATAGCATTGGTAGAAGCAAGAAGACCTGCTTTGATTTGGGGACATATTTGGCTTCTGGCTCTGGACCCTACATCTGGCTTGCCCCTGCCTGATCTTTGGACAATTACAAAAACATTATTTTAAATTTTTGTGGGTTTCTCTAGAGTCTGGCCAGCAAATTGCAAGCATGTGAAGGAATATAGACTAAAAGGAAGAGTGGTAGAGAGGAGAAAATTGAGCCACATAGTGTTGGACATTTGGGGACATATTTAATCTTCAGCTCTTTGGGAACTAACTAGTCTGACCTTCATTCTTCTCAAATAAAATTTTGCAAAATCCTTAAATACATTCTCTTTAATGAAAAAAAAAACACATTGTATAATCAAATTATTACAAGTCTCTTACACTAGCTCTTTCCACTCTGTATTAGTCCAGGTGGACTAGAGAAACAAATCCATAGACATTCATATGTGTATAAGGGACAGTTTTATATAAAGGGTAATTGTACATTAAGAAAGCATCCCAACCCAGTCCAATCCAAGCCCATATGTCTGATATTAGCCCAAATGTCCAAAACTGATCTATAAAATTCTCTTCGAACTCACAAAACACATGCACCGACACCGAATGCAGGATGATCACAGGCCAATAGGTAGAAAGTCTTTGGATCCAGTGGTGATATAAACATCTCAGCATTGTCAGGGATCTCCTTGTGGCTTCTCTAGCTCCAAGCGCTGCATCAGAGTAAGTCCATCTGGCTTCTCCTCAGTGATGTCTCAAAGGGAGTCAGCCTTGTCAGTAGGAGTGAGCTGATAGAGAGAGAGAGAGAGAGAGAGAGAGAGAGAGAGAGAGAGAGAGAGAGAGAGAGAGAGAGAGAGAGAGGTGTTTCCCACCTCTAAGCAGGAAAATAACAGGATTTTCCAGAATACTCAGGAGAAGGCCATGCTCACACAAAGGCCTCAATGGTTATATCTTGACTGACAGCTCAGACTCCACCTCTTCACTCATAATCCTCTCAAATCGACAACAGATTCTAAAACTACCACACACTCCCAACTCCTCCTATGCTACTACCATAATGAATCACGCACAGTTCCCAGAATCCTCTGTTTGCGTGTGCTGCCATGCGTTGCTCATGCTGTTTCTTGTATCAAGAACACTGGGCATTCTACAAATTTCATGGAGACATTGTACTAGGTTGAAAACTTACGCCAGTCTTCTCTACACCCTTTCCTTAGCTTCATCAATTGCTCACCTCTTTCTGTCCTTGTAGGACTGATTCACTCTTGAATTTATGGTATATATCATACCACACTACCATTACCATCTATAAAAAATGATATAATTTATGTTTTCAAATTTTATTAATATTTTTTACCTTGCCACTTTCTTACAGTTCATAAAACTTGCTTTCCTCATTTTCCCCTGGACTCTTCTGCAAAATCTTTGGGGAGCCTTTGTGCTTACAAACACTCCATAACTTTTTACAGCACACAGCCACTCTTAGAGGCATTCAAGAAATCCTTTTCAACTTAGCTCTATCTAATTCCCACCTGTGTCATTTCCAGATACTGGTACTGATTCTGTGTACTAGGGATGTAGGCACCTTGTTTACTAGGGATGTAGGCACCTCTTTGCTAGTCTTCTGAGAAGCCAATGGGCCCGAAGTCTTTGCTAACTAAAGTCATACAGATTCACCACGTGTGCATATTATAAGAATCTTACTCATATTAGCAGGATGACATATGACAGCAGTTCAAAACCTCCAACTACTCAAGGGAGAAAGGCAAGACTTTCTACTCCCATCAACATTAACAGTCTCTAAATGAGGGTGTGTGTGGAGTGGGGACCCAAAGTCTATCAGATAGGAACTGGAAACACAGGGAATCCAGGACAGATGAACCCCTTAGCACCAGTGGTGAGAGTGGTGGTACCAGGAGGATGGAGGGAGGTGGGGTATGGAAGGGGAACCGATCACAAGGATCTACATATGGGCATGGACAACAGAAAAGTGGGTGAAGGGAGACATCGAACAGTGTAAGACATGACAAAATACCAGGGGCTCAAGTAGAAAGAAAATGTATTGAAAATGTTGATAGCAACAAATGTGCTTGACACAATGGATGTGTGTATGGATTGTGATAGGAGTTGTACGAGCCCCCAATAAAATGATTTTTTTTTTAAGATTGATAGTCTCAGAAGCACAGGGGCAGTTTTACTAAGTCCTAATGGATCACTAGAGCCTAAGTTGCAGTGAGAGAATATCCAGAATCACTTAACTTAAAGCCTGGGAAAGGCTAACACCTATGAAAGTTCTGATTCTATACAAAAAATAGAATTCCAAAAATACTTTGGAGAAAGTTTCTAGTCATCAACTACAGGGAGAAATGACTGGGTACTTCATGCAGAAATGGAAAGAAAATTGAATCAGAACTTGACTATGTTAAATAACCTCCTACTTTTTAAGAACTGATAACTTATCTCTCAATTTAAAAACATGAACTTTAGACATAACAGTCTCTGAGCTTTCTGACCTCTGGGCTATAAATTTCTAGATATGAATCTTCTCTGCTTGTGAAACTTGTCTCCTGGCAGACACAAGACGGTATCAGCATAGACAAAGTCAGTTTCTGAGGTTTAACATAGAAGTAAAGATTGTAGCAGAACAACATAGTCTGTCAAAACTTATTGAATTCACTCATTCCTCTCATGGCTTCTGTACTTGCTCAGTTTGGGGACAGCATGACATGGAAACAAGCAAAGTACTGCTTAAAAATAGGCCCTAGAGATGGTGTAGAAATAGATTGAGCAACAACAGGCATAAATTCAATTTTTTAAGTAGTGGCCATATTGCTCTTCTCTTACTGTTGAACATCAGGAGCTTCTAAAAGTTCATGGGAAAAGTCTCTTATCTTTTCATTTAATTTTTTTACGAGCATTTGAAGTCTCCTCATACATCCAATAAACCTTTTCTTCATACCTTATGCAATGCCCTGACATGACTGAATTAGGCACTCACTGTCTACTAGGAACTTGAAGAGGGCCATTAGTAGGAACTACGCTCAACTTACCTTTGGAAATCACATAAAAGTAAAAGGTAAGGAGAAATGCTATCAGGCACAGATCAGCTTTAAGCAATATCGGGAGATTGTGATCTCTCAGTTGAGAACCCTTTGTTAACCTCTTGAGTTGAAAAATAATGACCTTAACCAGATAATAAAGGAGAGCAGGAAATTATTGGAGAAGACTGGGAATTAAGAAAAAGAACATGAAGATATGACAAAATAATAATAATTTATAAATTCTCAAGGGTTCATGGGGGAGGGGGAGGGAGGAGGGAGGGGAAAAATAAGGAGCTGATACCAAGGGCTCAAGTAGAAAGCAGGCGTTTTGAGAATGATGAGGGAAACAAATGTGCTTGACACGATGTATGTATGTATGGATTGTGATAAGAGTTGTATGAGCCCCTAATAAAATGATTTTTAAAAATAAAAATAAAAACGAACAGGAGAAGGAGAAAGAGAGGTGCATCTTTGTGGGAAGAGTAGATTAGGGAAAGGCAGCTATGCAGTTAACATAGCTTGAGTAGACGGACATGGTCCTGCAATATTGGTTAATCATCGCTCACAATACAGTGTATTACTTAATACGACTCTTCCACATGTTGTCAGGAGAGGTCAGTCCCTGAGGAAGAACATCAGTTTGGTAAAGTAAACGGACAGTGAAAAAGAGGAAGGCCCTCAAAGAGATGGATGGACACCGTGCCTATAACCATGGCTCAAGCGTAGGAACAATTGTAGGGATGGAGCAGGACCAGGCAGTGTTTTTGTTCTGTTGTGCAGGTTACCATGGTTCAGAACCAACTCAATGACACCTAACAACAATAAGAGTCATATTCTCAAAGGAGTCCTCCGGCGTGAGGAACTAACTGCAAACCACATGTTCAGCCATTCGAACCCACCCCTGCTCCGGGTGACCAAGATGAGGCTGTCTGCTGCTGTAGAGATTAAAAGCTCAGAAACCCGAAAGGGCACTTCTATTTTCTCCTATAGGCTGAGTAGGAGTCAACTCATGGCAGCGAGTTTGCTTTTTTTCTTTTGAGTCATGGTCTTTGTGTATCCCACCAAGCAATTCAGTGAGACCATGTAGGCTGCCTATTTCCTCTTTTTCTGACAGACCTGGGTAGTGACTGTGGATAAAAGAGGTTAATAGGGTCGTATGATTCAGCTGTGAGTGATTATCAACAGGATTTACTGTGATTGTAAAACGTTAAATGTCCAATGAGAGGGATTAGTAAATTTTGTCACCCTGGGGTTTAAAACTAATCATCTCAGAAACAAGTGGGGGCATCTTACTAACATCAAAAAAAGAAGAAAAATAGCCAGAAGTGGAGCAAGCCCTTCAGACCCCAAGATTCTTGTGCATGGAACATCCTTGATCTGAGAGACAAAGAACCGTGAACCCGGGAGCAACAGAGGTTGTACCAGAGGCACAGCAACGGCCCTGCATGATCCTACATTATTTCTCAAGAAGTTGATAATGCTGCTTCTACACCATAGATATATGGTTGAATTTTAAGTTCATATTTAATTGTAAGACTTAAGATTAATTCATTCTTATGATGTAGCCTTGCTTGATACCTGCCCTCATGAAATGATCCCTGAAGATATGGGTGGGATAGTGTGGTGAAGGGAGCAGAGGGTGCCTAAATATCAGAGAGAATAGCACCTGGGGTCTTAAAGTCTTGTTTTAAAACAACAGCCATATAATTGAGTGTCGGCTAAGTCCACATGTAAGAAACACACCAGACCATGTGATCCAAGAGAATTGCATTAGAGCTTAAATTCTGGGCACCTGGTTTTCAGAAGGCGATGACTGACAGTCCAAAATCCAAAATCCATTTGCTGAGGACTCTGCGTGGACTAAGTCTCCACCGACATCCTCAGCCCATTGATCACATATGCGAATAGCATTGTCCTCAGAGTGTAGTGGAAAGTGGATTACTACTGATATAGTAAACTCAAAATTTAGCTTTTTACCATTTGTTTTCTCGCTTGGCCGATTTTTTAATATGTTCCAGACTGTATTTACTCCTTAAAGGCAAAGATGGGGAGACTTCATCTTACATACTTAAAGCATGTTGTGAGGAGAAAACAGTCCCTGCAGAAGGGCATCATGCTTAGTAAGGTAGACGGGCAGTGAAAATGAGGAAGGCGCTCAATGTAATGGATGCATGGCAACAATGGGGCTCGAGTGAAGGAACAATTGTGGGGGTGGCATAGGCCCGGGCAGTGTTTCATTCTGTTGTGGAAAGGTCACTATGGGTCAGAACCAACAATGACAGCCAACAATAATAATATTATTGGGAAAAAAAGAGAAGAACCAAAAGCTAGAGCCCCAAACAGAGCAGTGTCCTTCCCAGCCCACCAAGCAAGTATGGCTGAGTGACTGGCAGGAAGTTCACTTGTAGACTGGTATACACCTAATTCCAGGAATTAGATTTGCTGACCAATGGAACTGGAACTAAATACCATCATGCTGAGGCTTATTCTGCCCTTTGGACATTTATCAGAAACTCTAAAATACCTCATTGTTTTGCCCAAGGGAGGCAAAGGCAAAGAGACCTCACGCTGAGGGGCCAAAGGCCAGAGAGATTGGTGCGTCTGACCAGAACAACAGTAACAGTGAGAATTGTGACCTGTTAATTTCCCTAATTAAAGAAAATAAAACAAAAAAAGACTCGTGCCATTGAGCCCAATGCTGACTCCGGACCCTATAGAACAGGGTGGAACTACCCCTGTGAGTGTCCAAGACCATAACTTGGAAAGCCCTGCTTTCTTCTACGGAGCGGCTGGTGGTTTCCAATACTTTCCCCAACAGAGTCTGTCATTGTGGATAGGGGTGCTGAGTTCTGAGTTGCCTCTGCAGTGAATTATGGGACCCTGCTGGGAAGCAGAGAGTGCCGTGGGAGGGAGGGCTGGTGTCAGAATTGGGAAGGAAGGCTAGAAAATGAAGCAGGCCTGATTTCAGCCTCATCGGTTGGAGCCTTGGCTAATATTGAGGGAAGGTAAAGTCAAAGGAGGTCACATGGTACCTCATGCCCTTTTCTTTTTTACATAACTGAGATAGTTTAAGAAAATAATTTCTAATCTAGTTTCCAGAAATAACATGTCACTAAATAAGTGAAGAATCTCTCTGTTTTTAAAGACATTCTTTTAGCTGTACATTTTATTTCACAGAGAGTAAACAGAATCTCAAGAGGCCACTGTAAAGGGGAAACTCAAAACCAGAGTGGTAATCCAGACCAAGATTTGCAACCTCAGGCACCCCAAGGGCTTACGTTTGAACATCTGTGTGAAGGTAGTAAAGGCAATAGAATTAAGACCTTGACATAAAGTTGGAATCTTCGATGAGCTATACCTGCACTGGAAGCACGCGGAAAAAGTAAGCATATATGCCAATCTAAACAAAAGACTGTTTATGTAAGTACAGCCACAGCAATAAGAACTAATGTGAATAATATAAAGACAAAAAAATTACACTCACTGTCATCATGTTGATGCCAGCTCATTGCGACTGAGGTCCAACTCATCGTATAGGGCAAGGTGGAGTTGCCCGGATGAATTTCTGCAACTGCAATGCTTTTCTTTCTTTTAAAAATCATTTTATTGGGGGTTTGTACAATCTTATGACAATCAATATATGCATCCCTGGTGTCAAGCACATTTGTGCATTTGTTGCCATCATCATTCTCAAAACATTTTCTTTCTACTTGAGCCCTTGGTATTAGTTCCTCATTTTCCCCCTCCCTTCCTGTCACCCTTCCCTCATGAACCCTTGATAATTTATAAATTATTATTATTTTGCCATGTCTTACACTGTCCAGCATCTCCCTTCACCTACTTTTCTGTTGTCCATCCCCTGAGGAGGTTATATGTAGATCATTATGATTGGTTCCCACTTTCTACACCACCTTACCCTTACCCTCCTGATATCACTACTCTCATTATTGGTCCTGAGGGTTTATCTGTCCTGGATTCCCTGCATTTCAACTTCTTATCTGTACCATTGTACATTCTCTGGTCTAGCTGGACTTGTAAGGTAAAATTGGAATCATGATAGTGGGGGGGGTGAGGAAGCATTTAAGAACTAGAGGAAAGTTGTATGTTTCATCGTTACATTACTGCACCCTGACTGGCTTGTCTCCTCCCTGCAACCCTTCTGTAAGGGGATGTCCAGTTACCTACAAATAGGTTTTGGGTTTCCACCCCGCATTCCCCTTCATTCACAATGATATGATTCTTTGTTCTTTGATGTCTGATAACTGATCCCTTCAGCACCTCGTGATCACAAAAGCTGGTGTGCTTCTTCCATGTGGGCTTTGTTGCTTCTGAGCTAGATGGCTGCTTGTTTATCTTCAAGCTTTTAAGACTCCAGATGCTATATCTTTTGATAGTCAGGCACCATCAGCTTTCTTCACCACATTTGCTTATGCACCTGCTTTGACTTCAGCGGTCATGTCAGAAAGGTGAGCGTCATGGAATGTCAGTTTAATAGAACAAAGTGTTCTTGCATTTAGGGAGTACTTGAGTAGAGGCCCAATGTCCATTTGCTATCTTAATACTAATCCTGTAAATATATGCACATAGATTTACTTGCCCATCATAATATATAAATGTATTTACAAATGTACATGCCTGTATTTAGACCTATATAAATGCCCTTTTGCCTCCTAGTTCTTTCCTCTATTTCCTCTTACTTTCCGATTGTTCCACTATCATGCTCAGCCTTCATTTGGATTTCAGTAATTACTCTCAGTTCCATTGCCCATGATCAAGTCCTACCAGGTTTTGACACCTTCCTCACCATCAACTTTGGATTATTTGCTATTCCCTTGTCCTTGAGTTTGTTAACACCCAATTCCTTTTCTCAAACCTCCCCCTCTTCTACGTTCCCCATAAATGTCAGTCCCATTGTGTTCTCTTCCAGATAGTTTATCCTGCCTCTCTTATCTAGATAGACCTGAAGAGACAATAATATGCACAAAAAACAAGACAGAGCAAAACAAAGCAACAAAATAAAGAAAACAACAACAGCAAAAAAAATTAAAAACAATGACAAAAAAGAAAAGCCTGTAAATAGTTCAATGTCTGTTTGTTGATTTTAGGAGTGTTTTCCAGTCGAATCAGATGGGGTGCCATGCCCTGGCCCCAAAGTCTATTTTTGGTATTCCCTGGGGACTTCATTGCTCTGTTCCCCCTTGCTGTTCTGTTGCACGCCCTTAGTGTTTTTCCTTGGCGTGGTGTGGTCAGAGTAGGCACATTTCCCACACTGTGTCTCCATTGTTGTCACCCATAGTGCTATGGGTCAGTGAGGGATGTCTCTGAGTGGGGCTGGCCCTGTGGTCCTCTCTGTGCATTGGCTGCTCCAAGCAGGGATATCATCCTCAAGGCTTGGTGGGACAAGATGTGCTCCACTCTCTCTCCCTCCTCCTTCACTTGCTCCTGTTTGCTATGATCAGATATGCCCCCTCTCCCCAAGCTGTATCGATATTATCATATTGTTCTTATACTTTTGCATGTCAATGAGGTGAATTATACTGATGGTCTTTCATATGGTGAACCATCCCTGCATCTGTGGTATGAATCCCACTTGGTCATGGTGATTTATTTGTTTTATATACGTTTTGTATTCTATTGGCCAGTATTTTGTTAAGGATTTTTTCGCCAATGTTCATTAGGGATATTGGTCTATAATTCTCAATTCTTGTGGGATCCCTGTACAATTTTGGTATCAGAGTTCTACTAGCTTCATAGAGGGATTTCAGGAGCTTGCTGTCTTTGTCTATGTTCTGGGCTGGCCCCAATTCCAACTACTAAGTGGACACCTGCTCCTCCACACAGAATAATTTATTTCAAAGGACAGCTTTGAATCTGCAGCTCCGGGAGAGGGACATATCTGATCAGAGCACACGGGAGCAGATGAGGTGGGAGGAGACGAGAATGGAGCACATCCTGGCCCACCAGGCCATGAGGACGATGTTCCCAATTAGAGCAGCAACTCCACATAGAGGACCACATGGCCAGCCCCGCTATGAGACATGATGCCCCTCAGTAGCCCCATAGCCCTACGGGGGACAACACTGGAGACACAGTATAGGAATTGCACCTGATCTGATCCCACCACACTGAGGGAAAACACTAAGGGAGTGCAACAGAACAGCAAGGGAATGGAGTGGCAAGGTCCCCAGGGAATGCTGAAGGTGGGCTTTGGGGCCAGGGCACGATGCCCCAACAGACTGGACTGGAAAACACTCCTAAAGGCCAACAAACATTCATTGAACTAACTACAAACTTTTCTTTCTTGTTTTGTTTTGTTTTGTTTTTTTGTCATTGGTTTGTTGTTGTTATTTTGTTGTATATTGTTGCTTGGTTTTGCTCTGTTTTGTTTTTTTGCATCTTATTATCTCTGCAGGTCTATCTAAATAAGATAGACTGGATGAACAATCTGAAGGAGAAAACAATGGGACCAACAGTTCTGGGGGGACATAGCAAAGGAGTAGGAGGGGGAAAAGGTAGTGGTGTTATCAAATCCAGGCAAAAGGGAACAACAAGTGATCCAAATCGGTGTTGAGGAGGGTGTCGGAGGCCTGGTAGGGAATGAGCAAAGGTAATGGAAGCAGGAAGAATTGCTAAAATCCTGGTGAGAACTGAGCATGATAGTGGGCCAGGAGGAAAGTCAAAGGAAATAGAGGAAAGATCTTGGAGGGAAAGGGCATTTATAGAAGTCTAGATAAAGACATGTACATATGCAAATATATTTATATATGAGGATGGGGAAATAGATCTATGTGCATATATTTATAAGTTTAGTATTAAGGTAGCAGAAGGACATTGGGCCTCCAATCAAGTACTCACTCAATGCAAGAATACTTTCTTCTGTTAAATTGGCATTCTATGATGCTCACCTTCCCAACACGACCGCTGAAGACAAAGCGGGTGAATAAGCAACTATGCTGAAGAAAGCTGATGGTGCCCAGCCACCAAAAGATATAGCATCTGGGGTCTTAAAGACTTAAAGGTAAACAAGCAGCATCCAACTCAGAAGCAACAAAGCCCACATGGAATAAGCACACAAGCCCGTGTGATCATGAGATGCTGAAGGGATCAGTTATCAGGCATCAAAAAACCAAAAAACCATATTATGGGTGCTCAACTTCCTGGTTAGATCACTGAAGACGAATGGGTGCATAGGTAAATGTGGCGAAAAAAAGCTGATTATGTCCGGCTATCAAAAGATATAGTTTCTGGATTCTAAAAGCCTTGAAGGTAAATAAGCGGCCATCTAGCTCAGAAGCCACAAAACCCACATGGAAGAAGCACACCAGCCTGTGAGATCACAAAGTGTCGAAGGGATCAGGTATCAGGCATAAAAGAACAAAAATCTTATCATAGTGAATGAGGCACGGAGTACAGACACCTAGAGAGGGCTCTCAGGGAGGAGATGAACCAGTCAGGGTGTGATGTAGCAATGATGAAAAATACAACTTTCCTCTAGTTCCTAAATGCTTCCTCCCCACCCACCACTATCATGATCCCAATTCTACCTTGCAAGTCTGGCTAGACCAGAGGATGTACACTGGTACAAATAGGAAATGGAAACACAGGGAATTTAGGGAGGATGATCCCTTCAGGATCAGTGGTGTGAGTGGCAATACTGGGAGGGTAGAGAAAGGGTGGGTTGGAAAGGGGGAACTGATTACAAGGATCTACATGTGACCTCCTCCCTGTGGGACAGACAACAGAAAAGTGGATGGAGGGAGACTTCGGACAGGGAAAGATATGACAAACTAATAATTTATAAATTATCTAGGTTTTATGAGGGAGGGACGAGTGGGGATGGAGGGGAAAAAATGAGGAGCTGATGCCAGGGGCTTAAGTAGAGAGAAAATGTTTTGAGAATGATGAGGGCAATGAATGTACAGATGTGCTTTACACAATTGATGTATGTATAGATTGTGGTATGAATTGTATGAGTCCCTAATAAAATGATTTTTTTAAAGAATTACAGGTTTGAAAGCCACAGGGGACATTCTACCCTGTCCTAAGTGTCAGAATCAACTTGATCGCAGGCAAGAGCTTTTGAGACTTAATAAAATGATCAAAATTTTCATCTATGCTCTTTAGCATAGGCCTGCAATAAAACCAAAGGAATGTTGGAAGCAAGCAAGGAACACACTGGAAAAATGCAAGGAATAAGAAAGTATAAACTAAAAATTTTTATAAAACACTGGCATTGAAACAAGAATGACTCACGTTGACCCTATGAGAGACAGAATCGCATCCTTTGAGTTTTCAATGCTGTAAATCAATACAGCAGTCACAGCATCGCCCTTCCCCCACAGAGCCACTGGTAGAGTTGACTATTGCCCCTGTATTAGCAGCCCATCACCAGGCTCCTTGGGGAGCTGGTATAGCTAGATAATATTAGACTCCAATGTGATGAAGAGGAAAAACAGGAACAAAGATGGTTTTTACATTTTGACCAAAGAAACAGTGCTCTGGGGAGATCTAACTATTCTAGATTTACATGCCCAGTGACGTAGCCTAACACAATGCAATGCAATGGGCTTGTATCTAATTTAACTGCTAGGGAGTAGGATTGCTACATCCACATGGAAATCACCTAGTGCCGATTCTTCTGGGAAAGCCATTACTGTTGCCACAGGAAGACTGAGCATGAATATTTGTAAGGTCCAAAAAGTTGAATGAAAATCATTCAGCTCCACCTCTATTAATTCAAGAGTCCCAGCAAGGCGCATGTCTACTAGTTCCATGGAGAAACAGACTTTGACTTTTATTAGAGTTCTGGGGCCAGAGTGAGAAAGTTGGAACACAAAAGCGCTCCATCTCTCCAGTCTCTCACTTCCTCCCTGGCAGTAATTTAGATACAAAGGTAAATCCTGCGTTCCTCAGGAGCAGAGAAAAGGCTCAAAATGGTCCTGAAGGACACCTAATTCATTTATGGGATGAAGCTTCTACCCCAGGAGACTCTTTTTCAGTCATTTCGTAACCTGAAATACAAAGAATATGGCTCAACAAAGTCCCAGATCCTTGAGAAAGGAAGTTTCTTGGTTCCTCCCTTCAAATCATGTAACACAACCTGCCCTGGAGTCATAACATCATACTGAGTGAAAGTCCAGCCTGGCCTTCGGGGCGTCATGAGTTCAGATTCTGACTTCAAATTCAATTTCTGAAATCTGTCCAAATAATTTGAAGAGTTCATTAAATTCTATATACTCCGCTTTCTATATTTGCCCACAAAGAGACCTTGTATAAAACATGTAGAATGATATTTGTCAAAACAATGAGTGAAGTATTTCTACAAAGCTTGATTATGGCAATGACAACCACAAATGAAATAGGCTGTCACAGCTGGAGACTGAACCTTCTATCAAGATCAAATTATCAGTTTCTCAACTACACATCAGGGCCTGTGAGATTCCAGATCCCCACGGCACATAATGGGTTACACTTTGGGCTGCTAGCCACAAGATCAACAGTTCAAAGCCACCAGTTGTTCCATGGGAGAAAGATGAGGCTTTCTATTCCTATAAAGATTTACAGTCTGGGGAACCCACACAGCCGACGCCGTCCTATAGAGTGACTATGAATCGCAGTCGACTCAATAGCAATAAGTATTCCTTAGTACAGTATGGCCCATGCAACACATGAACCAAGTCATTATGTCAGGCTTCCCTCATGACCTGAGTAAATATTCTGGTTAAGTTCCGTCTGAACAGGCTGCCAGTTCAGGTAGACAAAGGGGAAGGAAAAGGACTGATTCTCCCCTAAGAAAAAATAAAAAATAAATTTCTTCTCTAGAATCAGATTTAAAAGCACTGAAAAAGAATATCGGTAATGTAAGAAGGAAGAAAAATCTATCCTGGAATAACTACCTCAAGGTCCTTGGTGGATTGGTGACGATGCTGTGACTTGTTGAGCTTTAGATTTTTGGCTTTCTTCCCATTCTGTTCTTCTGCTGTTGTTGTTTTCACTGTTCTCCTCCTTCTCCACATCCTCCCCCTCTTTCCCCTCCTTCTTCTTCTTGTTATTGCTGTTTTCCTTTAATGATTCAAGGTATTAGCATGGTTGACCAAAGAGCAAACCAACCAGAAACAAAATCAACCATGGGCAATTGATTGACCTCCTGTAAACACTACTCACTCTGGTTGCAACATTTGTACTATGAGTTTTAAAAAAATCATTTTATTAGGGGCTCATATAACTCTTATCACATAACAATCAATCCACACTCTTCATCTCACATATTTTTATGGTAGTGGTCAGCAAGATTTAAGAACAAGAGAACATCTTTTCATGTCTCTCATGCTACAAGACACAAAAATATATCCAATAGTCGCCTATCTTTGGGAAGCTTCTACTTCTGTTTAAGTATTTTTAAATTTCCATTATTTGAGCATGCCCCCTGAATCTATTAAGAGGAACTCCTGGTTTAATAACAGCTGTCCTGCAATAAGGGCCCCCCCAAAAAAATTACAGACTTGTGTAAGAGTCAAATGGAGTCACTGATGCATAAAGAACTTTGGAAGCAAAAGAAACCATTTCTTGTCTGAGAGACGAGAAAAAGGAAAAATAATGACAAAGGAGCTCAGATACCAGAGTTCTAGTTTGAGGTTGGCCGTTTGCTAACTGTTCAGCACTTCACCTAGCTGGGGCTGTGGTACTTCAAGTGTGCATAGTAATTCTTTCACATCAGCATTATTGCAAAGTTTAAATGAGACACTACGTTTGAAAGGGCCTTATAAGCTACACAATTAATGCTACACGAGGGTTTATTGCTGTTGTTGTTTTTGTTGTGAGCTACTGACGAGTCAGCGCCCTACTGGGTTTCATGTATTGTCCAACTGGCTGTGGCTCCCTTCTATGTTACCACGCAGATGGCTAGATGGAGTAGGCTGTTTTTTGGTAACACGGCTCTCAGATCAGAAAGCAAGGCGCTGCACCGGCAACCCCGACAATCTGGAGCTGAGATCCAGCATGCTTCAAATCCCAAGGCGACACAAGCCGGTGAAAGGAAGAAAAGAGCAAGCGCAGCAATGTTGACCTTTCTGCCTGGACCACTTGTTGATGTCCACAGAGAGGTCTCTTCAGGTCTGGGGAGAAAGGGCAAGGAAGAGAGAAACCCCAGCCTGCTCAGTGTTCCAGCTCTCCGCCAGTGAAACCTGAGAGGGAGCACACACAATGCCAAGGCCAAGTGTTCCACGAAGCTGCAGGTCTCACTCCCTCTGAGGTTTGTCCAGACACTGGACAAATCTGATTCTCTACTTTGTGTCCCGCCAGAAAGCAGGCAAGGTCCGAGACGCAATGGTCAGTTATTGTCCCAGCAACTACTCACTTAAAGCAGCTGGTGCCAAACATGACATTGCAGTCCTCTGTGTCAGCTGGACCGTCCCCTGCCACCCTCCTTCAAAGCTCCAGTTGCGCAAGTAACGGAGGAGGACGGCAATGCTAGAGGGGGCTGGCGTGCCCAAGGAGCGGTGAGCAGCAGGCCTTGCAAGTGGAAAGGACTTCAAGAAACACCCCTCTGCTTTCTTCTCGGTTAGCGTTGGAGAGGAGAACACTAAGGCAAACCTTGTGAATTCAAAGAAGCAAACAAAATCCCAAACTCACTGTCATCTAGTCCTTTTAACTCATCGTGACCCTATAGCACAGGGCAGAAATGCGCTTATGGCTTTCTAAGACTGTTAAGTCCTTGTGAGAGTAGAAAGCCTCATCCTTCTCCCAAGAAGTGGCTGGTGGTTTCAAACTGCTGGCCTGGAAATTAGCAGCCGATTCATAAATCACTATGATGGTGAATTTATCACTCCAATAAATCTAAAATTCATTAAGAGGCCCCGGGGTGATGTGAAATGTTGGAGGTTCAAGTCTACCCAGAGATGCCTCAAAAGCAAGGCTTGGCAATCTACTTTGGAAAAATCAGACACGCAACACTCCTTCTATGGCACACGGTTCTATGGTGACACAGACAAGATCCCCATGAGTCACAATCCACTGGACAGCAACTGATTTCTGCTTTCAGTTATCAAAATGTTTAATTATAGGGACATAAGTCAGTTAATCAACTTGAGAATAGCAAGGCAGCAAAGGAAGCTCCAGTTGGATTAATTAGCTTGGGGCACAAGGATCTGATCTCCATCTTCTCCTGCGTGGGACTGAGCAACATTTAATTCTGCTGTGCACGGGGTCACCAGGAGGAGGGAGCTGACTCAACAAAAGCAACAACAACAATAAACACTGGTGTAACGTTTACTGTATCGTTTATAAGGCCCTTTCACACAGATGATCTTACTTATACTTTGCAATAATGCTGAGGTGTGATAATTACTAACCACACTTGAAGCAACAGAGCCCCAGCTAGGCAAAATGCTAGACCCTTATCAAATGACCAAGCTCACATTCTGGTCTCTGAGCTCCTCCTTCATTAGTCCCTCTTGCTGCAGCCCCCTTGGACAGGAAATTGTTACATTCATTTCCGAAGTTCCTCGTGCATAAATGGCCACATCTGACTCTCACGCAATTCTGTCAGATCTATGCTTTGCTATTATACTTGCTTTTATAGATGAGAAGCTTACACACAGAAGGATTACAGGCTTTCCTCAAACTCCTTAGACCAATAGTAGCCATAATCTAAAGTCCCAATGCAATTTTCTTTAGACATGGGCAATACAACCAGGTCAAGGCTGGAGCAAGGCCAAGCAGACACACCACCATCGGTGGCATCAGTACACTAGACTGGAAGCAATGTTGTTGACCTAGTGTCAGATGTATTTTCAATGCCTAGTGGCTCTTGTGCTTTTGATGAAGCTGGCTGGCCTTATCCAATACTATACTCTGCCACTGTGCCAGGCCTGTGCTATACTCTGCCACTGTGCCAGACCTGGCCACTGATTCAGATTCCACAACTTACACCCGATAGTCTCCTGAAAGTACTTGAAAGCTAATGGGATAAGGAGATTCACTTCCTGAATCTGGGAGCTTGGCAGAGTGACATGTTGATTAGGAGGTACAGATTCCCAGGCCCTATCTGTTTCACGTATTCCTATTTCAGACACCTAAACTAGAAACCACGAGTGATATACACCAGATGATAAAGGACTTAAGTGGGGAAGTCCTCCAGGGGGAGATACTAGAATCAATCCTTCCATGATCAAGAAAGGGAGAGTGTCTTCTTGGCATGAAACAATTGATCCTGAAGAACAAAACAAACACAACCATCAGCTGCTCCAAAGCTCAGGTTCCCCAACCCTGGGTCCCTGGAAAGGACAGGTGCAGTTTGAAAATGGAGCCCCGTTCACTGGGGACCCATGAGGAGAAATTCAACAACGCAGCATCTCAGTTTGCTCTGCAGCCTGAGTTACTTTCCTTTCAGCAGAACACCTGCTTCCCCCCAGGCCAGATGGCCAGTTCTCCAAATCAGCATCCTGTAGTGAGCTTAGGTCTAAACACCAGGGACATTAGCCTTGGGAAAGAAATTCATTTCTTTTATGAATTTTTTCTTCTTCTGGATGATATCCCAGCTATTAAATCTAGCTTAAAGAAGCTGCTTGGTGAAGGGTGACAGGATAATATAAAAAAACTATTTGAGAGGGGTGGCATGTTTAGAGCAGGCAGATAGGACCAGTTTTCATGTTAAGACCTGACAATGAAAGTTGCTTGCTTGTTTGTTTGTTTGCTTGCTTTAAGGCAGCCGTCTCTCACATTAAACGTAGGAGGTGAATTGAATAGCAACGGATTAGTGGAGGGTCAGCAAAAAGGAAGAAAAGTTTGGAGTTGCAGGGTGCCAGCAACAATTAAACATGGTGATGTTCATGAGGATGGTGCTTTCTTCTGCTACACCTGAGGAAGCCATGCGCGCAGCCTGCTGAGCAGCAGCCAACAGCAACTAAGTTGCATCTTATTGGGGAAACAGTGGTGGTGGTGGTGGTTCAGTGGGAGAATTCTCCCTATCCATGCAGGAGATCAAGTGTGGCTCCAGGTCAATACACTTCAAGTGCAATTACCACCCATTAGTCTGGGAAGGCTAGGGTGTTGCTATGATCCTCAACACATTTTAGCAGTGCTTTTATACTAATAAAAAAGATCTGGCAATCTAATTTTGAAAATCAGCCAACAAAAATCCATGGGTCACAAGGTTAAAATCGAGGGACCAACTTGATGGCAACTGATGACAACAGCTAGATATTATAAAATTTACATTTATTCATTTTCATTTTGAATTGCTGTACTTGGCAGATAAGATTTTTCTGTGCATTCAATTGTTCAATCACTTCACTATACACGCAAGAGCTGGACAATGAATAAAGAATACTGAAGAAGAAGAAGAAGAATGGATACATTTGAATGATGATGTTGACAAAGAATATTTACCATACCATGGACTGTTAGCAGAATGAGCAAATCTGTATTGGATGAAATACAGCCAGAATTATTTTAGACCTAAGGATGATGAGACTTCATCTCACGTACTTTGGATATGTTTCCAGAAGCCATTATCCCTGGGAAGGGACATCATGCTTGATAAAGTAGAGGGTCCGTAAAAAAGAGGAAAACCCTCAATAAGGTAGATTGGCACAATGCCTACCACAGAAGGCTGAAATAATTGTGCAAATGGTGTAAGAATGGGCAGTGTTTTGTGCTCTTGGACATAAGGGCATTATGAGTCCGAACCAATTAGACAACATCTCACAACAGCAATCTTTGTGGTCGGTCTTTGAAGGGGTTTATAAATCAACACTTTAGCCATCCTGCCTAAAGGTGTACATCCCTGGTTGAGGAGGAAATATGGAGTGAGGATGTGCCACATAAAGAGAGGAAAATTTGAGGCCAGATGGGCAAAAAGCAGTGGCAATAGAGAGGACTGAGGGGTGGTGTGTACAAAGTCTGCAATAGTCAGTCTACAACCCCCGTGGAGAAAGAGCTGTGGTATGGATCCAGTAATTGGTGGATGTCTCGGTGGATCCATAGGATTAGGAGACAAAGTATTCCTGGGAAGAAGAAAAGGTTGTTAAACATACTTCCCCCATGGTACCTTCTCTCCTTTTTCCAACCTCATATCTTTACCTGTGTCTGCACAGTTGGAACAACAGAAGAGCCTAGACCATGTAGGCACCTCAGTCCTTGGAAGACCGAACAAGTTCAGAATGAAACGTTAAATCAAGAAATACATGTCACCTGGCTGTCCCTCATTAACCTATGACTAGGGACTGAGACTGCATGACCTTTTATTCCAAAATCCTTCTGGCATGAGTTCCCATTATCCAAATTCCTGAAATTTGGGCCTGGATCTACTTAATGATTCATTTTCATGATTGCACATACGCTTTTGCTCTTGGGAAAGTCCCCGTTCTGGCTCCTTATCTCCCTCCCACATGTCTGTCTTTTAACCGCACCCTCATGAGGGGTTCCCTGGTGGGCTGAGCTATCCTCCACTGGTGCCCGATGGGAACTGTCCCATCCTGGCTTTGGGGCAGGGCTAATGCACACCCTACCTTTTACAATCCTTCTGCAACATGCACCGGGACGTCCTCTGCCCTGGAAATTAACTCTGAGTGATTTCTACTTTCAATACGACTCTGTTGAAGGTTGTGGGATTACAAAGTGTAACAAAGAGCAACTTGCAACGCTTGCCAGCATGAACTATGTCAAAAGAGCACAGAGCCGAATACAAACTTCGAGAACTTGCCGTCCTCACACACATCATTCTGCAGGCCTCGGACTTAAGGCCCAACAAGTCGCTTGCACTCAAAAGATAACAATGTCTGCTTTGTTCCCCAAACCAATACTCCCTCCTTCTTACTCCAAAGATAAGCTATTTTTTTTTAGAAATATCTGTCATTCCCTGAGTACTGGGTAACCATCCAAGCCATTGACCTGACACCAAAAATTATGCTAGTAACTGTATGAGTTTACAAGTCGGGAATAGGTTTTTCAAACATTGGCTCAATCCATTTGGTTGATTTGACTGTCGTCCTATGTGGGACACCAGAAATCCAGTCTTGCCTGTCTTGTAACAGTTTAATCAGACTGTATTTACTCTTATATGATGTAAGAAGAAAATTAAACCTATATATCATTTTTTCTGTAATTATTATGTTTTATTTCCTTTAAGCAATGTTTGATAACATACACATGATAGGCAAATTCTCTCTCTTTCACATATATACACAAGCACACACACACACACACACACACACACACACACTTCCTCCCAAAATAAATAATTCAAAGTATTTTCTGTTTTAGTGTCCATAAAGTCAGCTAAAACTCCTTGTGACTTGATACATACTAAAGCAAACACTGCCTGGCCTTGCGCCATCTCAACTACGCGCCATGCCCGTATTTAAGATCATTGTTGCATTTACCATGCTATTTAATCACATGAATGATTTCTCTCATTTCCAGGAACCTTCTATTTTACCATTGATGATGCTCTCTTATACCCTTTGGTCTTTTTTAATAATAAATCCAAAGTGACCAAGACAAGTCTTACCATCTTTGCTTCTAAGAAGCATTCTCAAAATACATCCTCCAAATGGATGTGTTCATTTGTCGTCCATCCAGTACAGGAAGAGGTATGCAGTTGCTGTTGGGGTTAGATGCCATTGGGTTTGTTCTGATTCATATCAACTCTATGGACAACAGAACAAAATCCTGCCTAGTCCTGTGCCATCCTCACAATTGTTGTGATGCCTGAGCCCATAATTGTAGGTGCTGTGTTAATCCATCTTCTTGTGGTCATCTCGTCTTGGATGACCTTCTTCTTTACCACGCATGATGGTACTAGCACCACCTCATAACGTGGACTTGAGATGAAGTCTCACCATCTCCACTCTAAGGAGCATTCTGTTTGTACTTCTTCCAAAACAGACTTGTTTGTTTTTCTGGCAGGTATTTTCAATATTTTTTGCCAGCATCATAACTCAAATGCATCGATTCTTCTTTGGTCTTCCTTATTTATTGATCACTGTATGTAGGTAAATTGGGTGACTGAAATAGCATGCTTTGGCTAGGTGCCATCTAGTCAGTTCAGACTCGCAGTGACCCCATGCCTAATAGAACAACATATCGCTCAGTCTTGTGACATCCTCACAGTACTAGGGATGTTTAAGCCCTCCCCCACCCTTTTTTTTTTTTTTTTGCGACCAGGTCCATCTGCACATTGAGGATCTTCCTCTTTTGTCCTGACCATCTGTTTTACCACGCATGGTGTCTTCTCCAGGAATTAGTCACTCTTGATAATATCTTCACTTCTGTGGAGAAATTGGCTGCAAAAGACCTCTTTAAAGTGTTAAAAAAATAAAAAGCAAAATATTGCTTTGAATACGAAGGAGCACCTAAGCCATGTCACAGTATTTTCAATAAATGCATATGCAGATGAAGCAACAAAATGAAAAAGGAAGACAAAAATAATTACTGCATTTGAATTATGGCATTGGCAAATAACATGGAATAGACCACAACTGCCAAAAGAATGATCAATTTTTTTCTCGTAGGCAATAGAGCTGAAATGCTCCTCCAATGGGAGGTATATATAAAACATAGGGAGAAATATTTTAATTTCACAGATGAAAATGTCTACCAATTACCAACTATTAATCTAAACAAGCGGAGGATTTACTTTTGATTTACTTACGAGGATTCAATTATTTTGCTTTGTTGGTTTTCCCCTCAAATCAGAGAAAGGGCATTTGCCTTACACTTGCCTAGATAAAAGGGCAACTTTGCCCAAATAAAAAAACCAGATCAGGGAAGTCAAGAAAACGTATAACCTCTACTCTAAAAGACATACATGTTGACAAATGTTTCCATGGTATTATCTTCTTTCCAATTTCATTACCAATTCTCCCTAACAATTTCATTGATAGATCACTTTGTCCACCTCTGCGCTAGGCCTTAGGGGAAATTCTCTGAACTCACTTTTTTCTATCTCTCGTCTTAGTAAGAATGGTAGCATCCAGAAGGCTAAAGTAAGGAGTGAGTGTACATGAGAGGGACAAGGAGAGACCTCAAGGAGCGGAAAATCATCTGGATCACACATCAGACCTGATATTTATATGGATGCATTGCCCCAAAGCAACAGAAGCTGAGTATAGACCGTGTCTCCTGTACCTGCCATGAGGGACGCGTAGCCCTAACTGGAGAATGGCTGGAGATTTCTTTTTCTGACCACCTCTTCCTTCAAAATCTCAGATAACAGGTTAGTAGCTTTAAAAAGACACCAAAAAATGGACATTTAACAATCAAATCTTTCTTGCAGTTGAAAATGCATCCTACTTTAAATTAATCTTTCATCCACCACAGGGACTCACAAGTCATGGAATCATTTTGAATTCAATAGTATTCCTAACACCCCGAGTGCTCCCCCCCACCCCCTTCACTAAACAGAACGATGTGGACAGCTCTGAGTAGAGAAACTCCTGGGAAACTAATTGGCGACATCATATCAGTTGGTGACATTATAACAGAGTTACCACTCCCACATAATTTTCAGCAGTTAATTCAAACCCACAGCCATCACCTTGAGTGGTTCTGACTCACAGCAGCCCCATAGAGGGTTTCTGAGGCTGTAACTCTTCATGGGAGCAGGTAGTGTCAGCTTTCTCCCAAACACTGTAACACGGTCTTGTGTACTAGATTTACCTAATGCAAGCTGTCTTTTGATCTCTTGACAGCTGCTTCCACAAGCATGACTGTGGACCCACACAAGATAAAATCCTTCAGAGCGTCAATCTTTTCTCCGTTTCCCATGATGGTCCCGATGGTCCCGATGGTCTCGATGGTCCCGATGGTCCCGTTGGGAGGGTTTGGGTCTTCCTTTAACTGAGTCACAACCCATACGGAAGGCTGCCATCCTTGAACTTCACCAAGAAGTGCTTCGGATCCTCTTCACTTTCAGCAAGCAGGGTTGTGCCATCTGCATCCTGCAGGTTGTAAATAAGCCTTCCTCCAATCTTGAAGCCACCTTCTTTCTTCATGCAATCCAGCTTCCCTGATGATTTGCTCAGCTGACAGATGAAATAAATATGGTGAGAGGATACCACCATGTCACACATAGTTCCTGATTTTAACCCATACGCCACCCCTGGTTCCATTTGCACAATTGCCTCTTTATCCATGTACAATCCTCATGAGCACAATGAAGTGTTCTGGAATTCCCATTCTTCTCAAGGTTATCCACAGTTTGTTATGATCCACACAGTCAAATAACTCGGCATAGTCAATAAAACAAAAGAAACATCTTTCTGGTATTCTCTGCTTTCAGCCAAGATCCATCTGACATCAGATAATATTGTTCCAAGTCCTGTTCTGAATCCAGCCTGACCCTCGGGCAGGTCCCTGTCAATGTGCTGCTGCATCTCTTGTTGGGAGATCTTCAGCAAAATTGTGCTTGCTTGTGATGGCAGTGATAATATTCTTGGTTGAGCCTTCTGTTCCATCTTTCTTCTTTGGAATGAGTACAAGATGAGTGGTGTAGCAAAGAACACTCCAGAACAGGTGGCAGGGGAAAGAGAGATAGAGCAACAGATAGGAGAAAGAGAAAAGGACTGGAAAGGAAAGTCAGAGAGCAAAGAAAAAAACATCAGGTCGTGCTAATTTAATGATGGTAAAAACAAAAAGAAGAAACCGTTCTTATTTTGAAAGAATGAAAGAAAGGGTAGCACTAATTGAAAAAGCATTCTAACAGTAGTACAACCTTTTATTTGGAAGAAAAAGAGAAAGAGAAGGACTAAAGAAAAGAAAATAGAAAATAAGGGGTGGGGAGAGGAAGAGGTTTGGTATTTGGGGCCTAGGCTCTGCCTGGGAGCTTAAGATCTGATGTGGTCGAGAGAAAGGTGTGCTTCTGAGAGAGGAGTGGGAAGTCCAGGTGGGTTTGGGACCACCTGGGCGGGAAGCACTAAAGGATAAGGACCAGTTGAGTGCCGTGGGTGAATGACTCCGTCTGGCCCAGTGTTTGGAGTGGTTGGGATATGTTTAAGCTCTTCAGTGGTCTGAAGGTGATGGGGTCAAGTGGAATGGCAGTATACAGAGAGGTCTCTCAGGGAGGCCTAGGAAGGAGTGGATGAGGAGGGTTAAAGGTGCATGCCTTTCAAGAGGCAGGGGTCTCTGATAATGGCCAAGAGCAGGGGGAGGTCGCAGAGCCATGCATCTTTATTTGGGATGGCCCAGGAGGAGGGAGAAGGTGTGAGTGTTTCCCGGGGCAGGTTTCTGCTCTGGACGGCCTGGGCTAGTCTCTCAACCCACTGCCATTGAGCCAGTGCTGACCCAGAGCAACCCTGTAGGAGAGGGTAGAACAGCGATTCTCAACCTTCCCCAGGCTGCGACCCTTTCATACAGTTCCTCATGTTGTGGTGACACCCCCCAACCATAAAATTATTTTCGTTGCTACTTCATAACTGTCATTTTGCTACTATTATGAATCAGAGTAACACCTGTGAAAGGGTCGTTCGGCCCCCAAAGGGGTTGCAGCCCACAGGTTAGATGGAGGCTAGAAGCTAGAGTTGCCCCTGTGGGTTTGCAAAACTGTAAATCTTTGCAGTAGTAAAAGGCCCCATCTTTCTCCCAAGGAGCAGCTGGAGGTTTTGAACTGCTGACCTTGTGGTTAGCAGCCCAATGTGTAACCACTAGGCCACCAGGACTCTTTGGGGTGATTTAAGGTGCTGGCTAGAGATGGACCCCTCATAGTCTATTTATGAATCTCCTTCATGGAAATATTTCTCTTGCTTTAAAGGGTGGCTATAAGTTTTCACTTTCCTCTTGCTTTATTTTATCTATCATTCCATGTGCCCGGGGCCTGTGCTAGAGTGCATAGTGGTGACATGGGGAATACTCCAATTGTGAACTTGCAATGCCATCTCTAGCCGTCTTCCTAGCTTGAGCTTCGCACTATCTCCCAATTCTGAAGGGTGGAAACTGCATGGTGAAGTAGCATCCTTCTGCCTCACAGTCAGATGCCTGTCAGGAGGAGTGGTTTCACGTCCTTGAAGATAGATGTACAGTCCCCTCAGGGAGGGTGGCATTGAGTCTCATGAGGAAATGTTACTGGCAGTCTCTCTACTTGTTTAGCTCTCATCACACTCAGAGCAAAGCTTCCCTCGACATGGAAGGACCACTGAGCAAGGATGGTCCTTTTAGAAATGCTCAACACACGTCCAGCTTACCACACTCAGCCCTAGCCACCTGGATTAGGCTGTAAATTCTCAGTCTGTCTGCCACTGCAGATTGTTAATACTAGTTGATCCTGTATGATGGGAACTATTAGAACCGCTTCTGAGTTACTGTCTATTCATTTCCTTAATAACACATTCTCAAAATGGCCCTGAATCTGACCTCAGCATCATTGCATTTGAATGGAGGCCTCTCTTTCGGAAGCAATCTGTAAATATTCTGGAATGAGCATTTCTTGGCATGGACTGACCTTGCAGAGATCTTCGCCTGCGTGCCAGGAATGGCATTTACATTCGCCACTGTTCTTTGTCATTTCTGCAAGACAAGGAGGTCAAAGTTGCGTGGCAGGTAAGAGCTTGCGATTTTAATCTGGTTGTCCTTGTGTACTTCCTTCGTCCGCTTGTCTTTCACAGGTACTTAGAAGGCTGGATTCTTCCTCTACAAAAGTCACAACAAATATTCAGGGAAACTGCTGATCCAAGTGCAAGAGGAAACCAGATTCCTGCTGGCAACGCCAGGTTTCCTGCCGCAGGGGCTAGAGACGGCTGGGGACGGAGGGGAGATGGGACAGAGGGGAGACTCCAGGAGAATGTGAGCAAAGTGGGGAGAAGAGGTCACCTCAAAGTCAGGAGATAAAAGGGGACTCTTCTGTGACCAGAAAAAGTTAACAAAGCAGAATGTAAGCAGTTCTCCAATGAACACCCGCACGCACACACCTTGTTTGGAGGTTGCAGGTGTGTGTGTGTGTGTGTGTGTGTGTGTGTGCGCGCGCGCGCGCGCCCCTTCCAAAGGTGGACGTTCTTAACTAGCTTGTGAAGGAATGAGGACTTGAGGAGCTAATTTCACCCAACACCAAATAGGAAATCAGACTCTGAGTATTAATAATCGTCAGTGGAATGTAATCTATCAGGGATATAATGAGGTGATGGTTCTGGTTCTCAGTTACAGAAGTATGGTTTTGCTCCCTGATCACGAAACTTGCAGACCAGAATCATCCCGTTCCCACCTTCACATCTGTCTCCCTTTGCTCACACCCTCACTCTAGAGCTTTACGGTCAGCACTCACAGTCAGGCTTCCAACCAGAGAAAAGGAAAAGGACACTTCAAACAAGGGTGCCTCACGCCAGCACAGTTTAATGCTCCTCAGTGGGTTTTGTAGGTAACCGAGAAATAAACTATTTCTATTATTGTAATTCATGCATCTGGTACATTGGAGTGAACTTTGGCCTTTGTTTCATGGCTATTAAAAAGAAAAGGCTTCCCTTGAGACGAATCATTGAAATTCCACCATAGACTACAAAAGCCACTGAGACTTTGCCTTTTCTATTTCTGCTAACCACAGGAATGAGAAATGAGACAGTCTATTAAGCCTTTGAGCTATATCCATATAAAGTCATGAACAGACTAGCACTGTGCAAAATCCAGAGAAAAGTGCAAATTTGCATCATTTGCCACCAATTGAAAAATCAGTCCAAATAAGGTTCTAGGTTTTTATAGTCTAAGCCCCGGTGACACGCTGGTCACACGTTGGACTGCTAACCGCATGTTCAGCAGTTTGAAAACATCTGCCCTCCTGGGAGAAGCGGGGGCTTTCCACTTCCATCCAAAGCAACAGCCTTGAAAAGCCACGGGCGCAGTCCTGCCGTGTCCTTTAGGCCACCGCGTGTCAGACTGGACGCCATGGCAGTGACTTTGATTTGGGTGAGAGCTTCTCCTGGTAAGAGAGAAAAACAGCTGAAACTACAGGGGGACCATCGAAGTCCCCGTTCAGTCTCTTCGGCTCCTCTCAAGCTTTATCAACACATCAATCATAGCTGTGCTCTCCATAATCCACGGGGACTTTTCCTGGAGAAGATCAGCCCCATTGCTGCCTGCCGGCCAGCCGACATTCCTGTGTGCCCATGGTCCAGAGACTCACAGGCACACCGTCGCCCGGGCCAGAGTTCAAAAGCCCCCGAGCCTGGTGTTGTATGCTCCTCTGTTCTGCTCTAGCTCGTGTACTGATAGCATCTTCTTCTTTGGACGATAAGAAATCGCTTCGTTTCTTGTGTGGCAAGCCACCAGAGGAACCATAAACGTGATCACACATCTATTCATACAAACAGACCTTTGTAGAGCACTTCCATCCTGCCTGCGGTTGTGCTTGGTTTGCACACAGAGAAAACCTGCCCAGTCCTCAAACCCCAAACCAAACTCCGCAATCCAGCCGAGGATGACTCGTAGCAACCCCGTAGAGCAGCTTGGAAGGGTCCTGTGGGTTTTTGAGACTATAATTCAAAGGAAACAGAAGTTCTCATCTTTCTCCAGAGGAGCTGGGGGTAGTTTCTGAACTGTTGACCTGGTGGTTAGCAGCCCAACACATAACCACCACGCCACCCAGTTCAAATGGCGCTCAAAGATGGGTAAAATTTGAAAATTATTGTTGAATCAAGTTTCAACCCATAGCAACCCCATGTGACGGGCTCCAACCACCTCCTGTGGTTTTCCTGGCTGTAATCTTCATAGGAGCAGGTCACTAGGTCTTGCTTGCATGGAGACGCTGGGAAGATTCGAACAGCAAATGTTTTAGGTAGCAGCCATGTGCTCATGGGTATTAAACACCAGTTAGATAAGTCAATATACTACCACTACCTGAGGTCGTTGCTGGAAAAAATAGAATTCTGTTGCTAAAAAAAAATGTGCGACAATGGAGCCTAACCCTTTTAGTGAGGTGGGGTGAGTCCTTTTCCTCAGGAAATGGCACTTGGAGTTGAATCTGAGAAAGAAATAGTTGGAGGAATGAAAGCAGGCTGAATCTTCCTATGGGGGGGAATATCGTTGGAACAGGGCCAGGTGCAAAGGGACAGTAGGTTTGAACACAGAAGGCCAAGCCAGGAACCAAAGGAGGAGGTTTTAGGAGGGTAATGGTCATGGCCAGCACTGTTGTAACTCAGACTAGCCTGGGTCCCATAAATAAATAAATACGTGTGGGCTGAGGAATGGTGGAGGAGAGGAGAGAGGCAGGGACAAACTCTGTCTCCTATTGGGCAGCAACAAGGATCTGAAGCACCGCAAGCAAGATTGCAAGGAGCACCCATGGGAGCACTGTGAACGATACTGCAAGCAGCTCCCACTTCTCCTACTCGCCTTCTTAGTGTCTCCCTCCTAAGTGCCCAGGGTTTCCCCTCACTTCCCACAGCTCTCACACTCTTCCGTGTCCTGATATTCAAATCTGCTCATCCCACACCATGACCTGAATCCATATACCAATTCAACTCCAACTGGGCGTCAAGAGGAAAACTCCGATGATTTAATTTAAGTAATGGGCTCTGAGGTATAAATGCCGACAGGCATGTTTCCCAGGCTTTGAGTGTGTTCCCTAAAGAGGACCTCACCAAGTCCACTCCATTTCGGGAGAGAGGTGTCTCTCACATAGGTCAGAAGATATTGGACTGAAAATGTTTCTGAATCTTTGGGAAGATGACCTCCCTCAGTCCCACATTGTGAAACTGGAGTCTTCAGGAAACAAAGGGCAGGAAGGAGAGGCAGTGGGAGTGGTCCCCTGCCTCTTGTTTTAGTGACAGAGGCCAGATGAGGAGGTGTGGGAAGGTTTTTAGGATGTCATGGTCAGAAGTTTCCTCCTGGAGATAAGCAACTCAGTACTAGGAAGGAATACAAACTACGATACTTTTCCTTCTGCCCTACTATGAAAACAACACAACTAGTATATTAATCACAACCATATTAAAATTTGACAAATTAATATTTTTAAAGTAGTGATTGACATAAATGCTTGCAGCTTTTTAGTAATTTGTTGGCTGTCATTTTAGCTCTGTGGCTGACCTTGCCTTAATATGATTGCAGTGTTCTCAGTAGTGGAGAAAGGCACAGTGATTCATGAACTGAAGAGAAGTCACTCAAATGTAAAGCAAGACTCCAAAGGACCTAGAAGAACCATCTGGGCTATATATTCATCACTAGCTGTGACCCGTCTCTGTAGGGATTGCGTTCAAAGGGTGGGAGGGGATTCTTGGAAAATTAATCACCCAACTTTACTCTCCAAGAGAGAAGAATGCTCCACAGCTACAGTGAAGGTATACTCAAGAGAATGAAATTTTGGTGATATTCATATATTCCCTGTCCCTAAATGTTGTCGTAGATCATAATTAATCCTTTTGAATTAATGGGGTCAAACCAGAACACGAATGCAGTGGAGTTGATGTTGATAAAAGATGAACCCACTGCTGCCCCTCAGACTTTTAAATTATATCACTTGGTTCTAACAGGCAAGAGTCAACGATAGTGGTCCACCTAGAATTGTTAGTACATTTCCTTCTGGAATAAATATGGCACTCTTTGTCTGGAAAAAAATTAAAAGGGATTGAGTCTGAATGTCAGAAATGTGTGTTCTTGCATTTGAATTTTAAATTAACTCTCATACAACCAAACTTATTGTCATCTAGTGAACTGCAGTTCATAGTAACCTCACAGGACATGAAGAACTGCCCCATAGCATCTCCCAAGCTGTAAATATCTATGGATGCAAATTGCCACACCTTCCTCCCATGGAAGGGGAGGAGCCACAAACCTTTCAGTTATTAGCCAAGATATTTGCCAAATTACTTTGCAAGGAATGGCCTTTACTTTCATAACTAGAGAAAGAGAAAAGAATAAAAAGGAAAGCTTTCAATAAACAAACAAACTGTCACATACTTCCCAAAGTTTATTCTTGGGGAAATGTAGCTTTTAGCTTTTGTCTACTTTTTAAAAATCTACCAAGTAACTTTACTAATTCAATAAGTATATTACTAAAGAAAACAAAATAAAAATTTGCAAAGTGAGTTACATATTCCTACCCTCATAGGTGTTTTTACAAGGGTAACAATTTAGAGGTTAATATGTTGCTAGCATGCATCATAAGTTTCTTACAGCAAAAGTTCCTCATCCTTCCAATTACAAAGAAATCTGCTGGAAAGGGGATTATCTCAACAACTACTTTAATTGACATTTGTTAGACAACAAATCTTAAAGTGCTATTGCTGAGCATATTATAAAGAATTGACTTTTCAGTTTTCTACACAATGAGAAAACATTTTCTGCATATGTGTATATCTGGAAAAAAAATCTTGTGTCCAAATATATGAAGAACTCCAGAAGTCAATAATAAGAACATAAACCCAATAAAAAGAAGCAAAAGACTTGAACACTAATTTCACAAGAGAAGTTGCGTGGATGAAAACCAGCACTTAAACACAGATATTTTTAAATTAACATTGTGAGTCATCAAATAAATTCAAGATACAACCACAATAATTTGTCATTCTATAACCACTAGAAGAGTGGATAACTCCAAATGTGGGTGCGTGTGAGGAGCACCTCAAACTCTCAGACATAGATGGTCTAAAATGCATAGAACCACCTTAGGAAATGGGTTGGCAGTTTCCCCTTAAACTACATCTGCATCTACACAACTTGTGTCCAAGGTACTTACTCAAGAAAGATTCTGAATCGTGTCCATAAACATTTCTACAAAAATCTTTATAGCAGCTTCATGCATGAGAGCTCCAAACTAGAAGCAACTCAAATGCTCAAAACAGGGGAATGGAAAATCCATCACGGTCTATGCAGACAATGGAATGCTAAATGGGATAATAAAAAATGAGCTGATCATATACACAATAATATAGATGTAGCTCCCAAACATTGTTCTATTCAAACTAAGCCAGACAACGGAGAAAATAAAAACCAAAACACCCTCTGCCGTCCTCTCCATTCTGACCAGAGAAAGGCTACGGACGGTTTCAGAGACTGTATATCTCAGCAGCGAGTTCTTTTGAAGAGCAGGTGGTTGGTTTGAACTACCAACCTTCTACTTAGCAGCCCAAAATCTAGCCCACGTGGCCACCAGGGTTTCTCAGACACAGAAAAGGACATACTATTTGATTCCATTTAGAATTTTTTATGATCATTTTATTGAGGACTCTTACAGCTCTTATAATATTTTATACTAATTATATTAAGCACATTTGTTCATATGTTGCCACATTAGTTTCTAAACATTGACTTTCTATTTGATCCCTTGGTTGCCATCTCCTCCGTTTTCCCCCCTCCCCACTCCCACCCTCGTAACCCCTTGACAAATTATTAATTATTACTATTTTCATATTGTGTTTCTCCGGGTACTTAGAGAAACAAATCTACAGAAACTCATGTAAAAGAGAGAGTTTTATATAAAGGGTAAGTGCATATCGAGAAAACATCCCAATCCAGTGCTGCCCCAGCCCACAATTCCAACATTAACCCATATGTCCAACACCAATCCACAAAGTTCTCCTTCATCTCACAAAAGAGATGCAATGATGCCGACTGCAGGAGGAAACCCATGTCAGTGAACGCGTAAGCATCTCAGCCCTGGCAGGGGTCTCCACACGGCTGCTCCAGCACCTAGGGCTGCATCGGGATAGGCCCATGTGGTTTCGCCTCAGGGATGTCTTGCATGAAGTGAGCCTTGCCAGCGGTAGCAGGTAACTGCTAAGGCAGCTGCACCCTGGTGCAGCCACCACAAAGCAAGAGACCCAAGAACTAGAAAGGTGAGACTGACCAAGCCATTTATCTCTCCACCATTCAATTAACCCCACATGTACTTATGGGCCAGGTTGACACAATAAACTAACTACCTCATATATCTTACACCAACCACTGTCTCTCTTCACCCACGGTTTCTGTTGTTCCTCCTCCTGGAAGGGAGGGGAGTGGTGATTATGTGTCCATCATTTTAATCGGTTTTCCCTTCCTCCCCTCCTCTCCCGTATCACTACTTCCAATTCTGTTCCTGAGGGGTTTATCTGATCTGGATTCCATGTGTGGTGAGCTGTTATCTGTCCCAGTGCACATGCTCTGGTCTAGCTCCCAGTGAAAGGCAGGACCGGGGCCATGATAGTGAGATGTGAGGAAGCCTCAAGGAACCAGAGGAATATGTGTGTTTCATCGGTGCTATACAATGCCCTGGTTGACTCATCCCTTCTTTGTGACCCTTCTGTGAGAGGATGTCCCATTGAGAGCATGTCCCGTTGTCTACATATGAGCTTTAGGTCTCTACTCCAACCTCTCTCATTCACAACAATATGGATCTTTTTTTGTTGTTTGTTTGGGGTCTTCTGATGCCTTTTACCTGATCCTGTCAACACCTTATGATCACACAGGCTGGTATGCTTCTTCCATGTGCACTTGTTGCTCCTCTGCTAGATGGCCACTTGTTTAACTCCAAGCTGTTAAGACCCCAGATGCTCAATCTTTTGATAGCTGGGCACCATCAGCTTTCTTCACCACATATGCTTTTGCACCCATTTTGTCTTCAGAGATTGTGCTCGGAGTGGAGCATCACAGAATGCCAGGTTATTGGAACAAAGTGTTCTTGCAGTGGGAGAGGACTTGAGCAGAAGCCCAAAGTCTGTTCACTACCTCAATGTATTGCTATATAAATATATGTGGATAGGCCAATACCTCTATTTTTATGAATTAATATACTTATGTATGTACACACCTATGTTTGTAGTTCTATGGCACTTTCAGTCAGCAGAAATCTATGGAAAGAGAAACCAGAACAATGAGGCTCAGGGATTGATGTTTGCCTGATGAGGACAAAGACACTTCCTGAGGTGGTAAGTGCACAGGTCTATAACTTTAACAGAACTCGTTGAATTGGACTTTTAGGATTTGTGCATCAGGTATTTTGCCAATACACCCTTGTAATTTAAACAGATATCTGCAATCCCTGTCAGAAATCCTTGGGGACAGAATTCAGCATTTTCCTCATTTTAAAATGTACCATACTGCATGTACGTTACATCATGGGACACAGCCAGCAGCCTGAGGTAGCACCCCACATCAAGCACAATGATGTAGCCATTGCCATGCACCATATCTGCTCATGTAGAAGCCCAACCCGAATATCAGCCGAGGCACCTAATTGTACCACAAAAACTGCATTCAAAATGTGCTGAAAAACTTGGCTTATACAAGAGTATGTACGGTTTATAAATATTTACATTCAATGAAATAAAGAAAAATAGTCCTCTTATCAGTTTAGTTTGGGCTGTGTCACCAGTCAAATTACTGTTAACAGTAATAAAATATCTACTCTTTGTTTTCAGGTCATTTGAGACTCTAGAAAAGTTCTTTGAGAACCTACAGTAGCTACATTCGCGTGGTTCTACAATGCAGCAGGTACCTGGCCTAAGTACTTTGTAGATATCAATCTACTTGCTTTAAAATCTTATGAGATAGAATTATTAATATTCCCATTTTTCAGGTAAGGAAATTGAGGCACAGACACAGTCAGTGTCTAGTGACTTGTCCAAGGTTATACACTTAACTCCAGAATCTGTATTCATATTCTCTCTTTTGGAATGCCTCGATTCCCCCTTTGTTAACATGAAGAATGGTAGACATTGTAGTAGTTATTGATCCTAGCCCTTCACCCACTCTCCCCCATTTTAAAAATTGCTCCAGAAACTTCATATTGGCTGTCTACCCTTTTAGCGTTCCCTCCACTTATTGGAAAGAATGAGATTAAAAGATTTGCCTTTCTTAAGCACTCAAAGAAGATATTCTCCAAACCAACTCATACACAAGCAGATCAATTTCAAAAGAAAGAAATACAAATGGAGTAGTAATAGAAAAATCACATTCAGAACTCTTTAGCCGGCAACGACAATCACAGAAGAAAAGCCAGAAGACTGAGAAGCAGGCTCTTTCAGCAACCACCAGGTCATTAAAAATGCATTTGAATTTATGGGCAACCCAGTCACCTTATCAAAGAAAAACACCATAAAAACCTCACGGCTCTGAAGAGGAAAGAGTAGAAGCTATGCCACAGAAAAGCACAGGAAAACACAGGCGTCCATCCTGCAGCTGGCCCCGTGTTAACAAGTCCTGAACACTGAAGGTGAAAGGCCATTTGTTCACCAAAAGGTCACCCTCCTAATTCAAGAGGGAAGTTTCAGCAACACATGTTGGAAAGTTTGCCTCAGTGTGCATGTTATTGTACCCTTTGCGACAGTTACCTATGAAACACGGTTTTTGATGGTGAGCAATTAGTCTGGTAGCTAATCAGTGTCATTGTGCTAAAACCTTTCAGGAAACCATGCCTATTCACAGGGACAATGCTTCAATACTTAGTCTGTGTGTCGCAGAAAATACCGAGCAGCAAGGAGATCATGGATCCATCTCCTTAATTGGCATTCACCTATCAGGTGTACAACCCTATCAGGCATGCTTCCGAGTAATTGCTAAAAGCCTCCCGTTTTGTTTGTTTGTTCTTTCCCTACCAGTAGTTTACAATCTAACGTTGCTATAATATTCGGATGACAGAGATGTTTTTGCGGTAAGCAAGGAGGACTTGAAGCACTTGCTGATGAGACTCAAGGACTGCAGCCTTCAGAATGGATTGCAAATCAAGGTAAAGGAAACAAAAGTCCTCACACCTGGACGGATTAGCAAGATGATGCTAAAGAAAGAAAATATGGAAATTATCAGGGATTTTTTTGTTGTTGTTGTTCCACAATCAATGCTCCTGGAAGCAGCCATCAAGACACGAAATGCTATATCACCCTGGGCAAATCTGCTGCAGGCTACCTCTTCTAAGTGCGAAGACTCATCCTCGGGGTGAGGCAGCCTCATGCCATCCACAAAGGAATGGCTTGGCTCCTGCAAGAGCTTGCCATTGGTCTTTTGTAAGGTTATTTGCTCTTGATAAACATTGAAGACCATAGATGCTGTTCTGTTGACCACAAGTACCTGAACATTATTTGAGGCTGTTTTAGGGCAATATGAGAGCAAAGTCAAATCTGATATTAAGAAGGAGACAAAAATGGAGTGAAGTCATATTCACTTGATAAATTGGATTCAAACTACATAATTCTTTCCATGTGCATAGAATTTATAGCTTGTCCAAGTGTTTTAGACCTATAGCTCATGCAGCATTTAATTATAATAGCACTAATAGTCCGAGTAGACCAGCTTAGTGAACAGACTGAAAGCAAGATTCCATTCCATGAAGGAAACCGCTAAAAATGTTTAAGGGAAAAGTGGTGGCACTGAATGACATCAATTGTAGCCACGTAGCGTATGCAAACTTTTGTTTTTTCTTTCACCTTTACTGGAGCCAGGGAGTCCCTGGTTGGCAAAATTGTCTACGTGCTCAACTAGTAGTCAGAAGTTAGCTGTTCATACACACCCTGAGACAAATCAGGTCTCCTTCCCAAGGCTCACAGCCTGGAAGCGCTATGTTACAGCCCTAGGATTTCAGAAGGCTGTAATGTACAGAGACCTTCATCTAGTTGAGAGTAGCGGTGGTGTAGTGGCTGCAAAATTAACTACAAGGTTAACAGTTCAAGCCCACCAGCCTCTCCATGGGAGGAAGATGTGGCTTTCTGCTCTTATAAAAATGTACCCACCTTAGAAAGTCAAGGGAGACTTCTACAGGGTCCTACAAATCCAGCTTGACTCAACGACACTGAGTGATGTGAGCATCATTGAATTCTTTTTGATGATCAACCACCAACATGAGGACTTTGCCCTCAAGCAGGGAGCATTTAGACAGAGGAATTCTTTCACCCCCCAGTCAGTTCATTGGTTCTTGGCCCTATCTACCCATTCAAATGGTCGAACATTGAACTAGTTCTTATTGGCACCGTTACTCTTTGTAGTGCGCCTACCTTCCTTTTGATGTTTCTGGCTTTGTTCATTATTTTGCCCACAGAATCTTGTAATTTGAGACAATTCTTTTTCTTCGGTTCTTTCAGCATGAGAGATACTGAGTATGTTCTTCCTTTTTGGCTTTCGATCTCCAGGTCTTTGCATTTTTCATTATAACACTCTATTTTGTATTTGCAAGATGCCCCTTTAAATTTGGGCACATAATTTAAGAAGGTAGGATGATTGATTTAGGAGTAATGGAACCAAGTGCCAGAGAATGAGAGCAGTGGGCTTTTAAAGCCACAGCACAAGTGAAGTGATGTCCCCCTGGTCTGGAGCCACAAATATGGAATAAGTGGACTCCAGGCACTTAATTTCAGGTGTCGGGATTGCTAGCCCATTGAGCTGGAGCTAAGCCCTTTGGTCTGGGACTCATGGCAGAGTTGTGGGCCCTATTGGCATTTATCAGTAGTCCTAACAGAGCTTTGGCAGAGCAGAGGCCAAATGGTTGCATGGACGATAGATCAAGGACCAGAGAAGGGCCTGCCTGCAGACGTGGTGGGAAGTCTGTCCTGCCGGAGGGACGGTATTGCAAGCATTTCGGGTTCTGAATGGTAACCTGTTAACTACGCCACTAAATCCCGTGGCTGTGAGTCTTGTCTGTGAGCTGTGTGTGGCATTGCAATGGGTTATCAAACACAGCCGAGAGCCAGAGAGTGGGACCATGAGAGAGATGGCCGCATTCAGAATTGGTCCAAAGGGTGGCGGGTCGAGGTGTACGTGACCCCTCACTCGAAGGAAAAAACTCTCAAGCTAGTGTGGATTTTGATTCTCTTCCCCGCACGTGAGTCAGAAGAGACCAGATGCTGAGTATAGTGACAATTTCCTCTGTTTTCCATGCTCTATAATTATCCACATGACCATGAACCCTTGGACACCTTTAGGACATTATTCTGATAGTAACCCTCAGCCAGATGACGTGTCTTGGTCTTGTTTTTGTCCTGTTTAAAACTTAATCACGGGATCTCTATAAGATCATTTTGTTTAAAAAGTGGTGATTGGAACTAGAGAAATATTGTTAACTCCAGGAAGACAGGTTTGCAATAAAATATCAGGAGAATAGTTTGAGTCGGGAAATAAGCTATGGCTGGGATTAATGATCCTGGGTCAGAGAAGTGCTGTTGAGGAACACAGTTTTAGGAACCCCCTGTGGCAACTCTCCTGTACTTGCAGGGACACTTTTCATGGGGATTTATTGACTCGACACCTGGGAGTTTTGTTGTTGTTTAGCCCAGAACACAACAGCCATGTAATATTTGATTGATGAATGAGAACATAGGAATATCTGACCATCAATGAATGAACGGGTTTCCCCTCTGGCCATTCCTAGTAAGAATCAAGAGGACTGATTCGTGTAAGAATTAGCTCATCCTGATGTTTCGTCTAATTGCTTCAATATAAAGAAGCAGACATAGAGAACCCATTGGCTGTAGCTAGCAGTGGGTGTTGAAATTCATCCTGTTCTACCCAAGAAGTACAGGGGAGGAACTAATGTGTGTCCTTTAACGAACAATAGGGCATCTCTGAGGGACGCAAATGATTAAAATGCTCAGCTGCTAACCAAGAGAGCTGACGTCTGAATACACTCAAAGGTGCCTCGAAAGAAAGTCCTGAGAATGTCTTCTTCGTTCGTTCGTTGGTTCTCACAATTGCCTTGGCAGAGGGCGCACATTACACACTATGCAATAGGGCCATCACGTCGAGAAGAGTGTACGCTCCTCACCACAATCCGTTTGAGAGCCTTTTCTTCATTCCTGCGCTCACCCCTGTGGGGCACCAGCCTACTCTGGCACACAGGGAATGGCCAGGAGCCGCACTCCACCCCATGGCTACTGGCTAACTGGGGGAAGGACACCACTAAAGGATGCCAGGAAAACCTCCGATCTGGAATAGCGTTTCACTTAGCAAGATTTCTTTCCTTTGTTGTTATTCTTTAAATTGGCAAAAAGGCACTCAGCTGCTAACTGAAAGGTCAAAGGTTTGAGCCTCGCAGCTTCTCAGCGGGAGGCATGGCAGCCTGCTTTTGTAGAGATGTACAGCGAGGGAAGCCCCCAAGGCAGCTCCACTCTGTCGGATATGGTGTCTACGAGTTGGATGCAACTCGCCAGCTGTGGGATTAGTTTTTGCTTCTTTTAATTAGCTTTACTGAAAACTCACTTACATACAATTAAAAGTTATCAATTTTACAGCTATGGTTTGATGGGTATTTATATAGTTCAGTAGCAACACAATAAAAACAGAGAGCATTTTTGTTGCATCAAAAATTACATTCTGCTTATTTTACTTAGCCTTATGTTGTAAAGTAAATGCTAAGGTTGATCAATTTAACCGCTAATGTTCAGTTCAAGTGAGAAAAAGACAAATTCGGTTCCTAGAATTGTGATCACTGAAATTTGTCTGGCAACAATGATACCACCAAAAGCATAGATTGCAAACCAGAAAACCTTCCTGCAAAAACAACAACAAAAAATCCACCGCTAGTTTATTTAAGAGTCTCTGGGCAAAGACACCAGTTCAAAACCACTAGCCACTTGGCAAGAGAAAGATGGGGCTTTCTATTCCTGCAAAGATTTGTCGTCTCAGACACCCACAGGGGCAGTTCTACCCTGTCCTGCAGGGTCACTGTGAGTCAGCATCGATGTAGTGAGCTTGGTTTTGATTTGGGGGCGGTACAAACAGTTCAGCACTCACTGCTAAGGAAATGGCATGGGGGGGCAGGTCGGAGGAAAGGAGGGGAATCGAAGTCTACACCATCTCCAGGACAATTGTTATAAGGCAGAGGTCAGACGTGCCTCCACCCTCAATCTTTCTTTCCCTAGTGTGACACCAACCACTACTCCGATGGCACTCTACTTCTCCACCGGGTTCAGTCATTCCTCATGATGGTCACAGAACTCACAGACAAAATCATGATGGGAAGATTCACTAGGGAAGCTATCCGGTTACAAAACGGTAGTGATATGTTTAGCCCAAAGGACCTCTTCTCAGTCGTGCTGGCAGGCATGCCACTCCCTGATCCTTGGCCGCTCCGTCACGTGATCCCTTGACCCATGCCTTGTTCCATGGGCCAAGAAGCCCACCACTGTGCTTCATGGTCTGTGTCTATCCTCTGCCTCATGATCTCAGTTCCACAGCCTCTAGCTCCTCTGCCGTCTTCCCACTTCAGAGAAGGATCTCACACGCACTCCACTGGTGGTTCTTCTTTCTTGATAGTCAGTGGATTCTCTCTCTCTGCTTCTGAAATATTTCTCTTTAAATTTTTTTAGTCATTTTACTGGGAGCTCATACAACTCTTACCACAATCCATACATCCATACATTGTGTCAAGCACATTTGTACATTTGTTGCCATCGTCATTCTCCAAACATTTGCTTTCTGCTTGAGTCCTTGGTATCAGCTCCTCATTTCTCGTTCCCTCCCCATTCCCCCATCCCTCATGAATACTTGATAATTTATAAATTATTATTATTTTGTCATATCTTACAATGCCTGCCTTCACCCACTTTTCTGTCGTCCGTCCCCCAGGGAGGAAGTTATATGTAGATACTTGTAATTGGTTCTGCCTCTCCATGCCACCCTCCCTCCACCTTCCTAGTATTGTCACTGTCAGCACTGCTCCTGAAGGGATCATCTGCCCCCCTGAATTCCCTGTGTTTCCAGTTCCTATCGGTATCAGTGTACATCCTCTGGTCTAGCCAGATTTGTAAGGTAGAATTGGGATCATGATAATGAAGGGTATGGGGGTGGAAAGAATTTAGGAACTAGAGGAAAGTTATATGTTTCATCATTGCTACACTGCACCCTGACTGGCTCGTCTCCTCTCCGTAACCTTTCTGTAAGAGGATGTCCAGTTGCCTAAAGATGGATCTTGGGTCCCCAATCTGCACTCCCCCTCTTTCACAATGATTTGATTTTTGTTCTTTGATGCCTGCTACCTGATCCCTTTAACACCTCATGATCACACAGGCTGGTGTGCTTCTTCCATGTGGGCTTTGTTGCTTCTGAGCCAGATGGTTGCTTGTTTACCTTCAAGCCTTTAAGACTCCAGACCCTTTTTTTTTTATAGCCGGGCACCATCAGTTTTCTTCACCACATTTGCTTATGCACCCGCTTTGCCTTCAGCAATCATGTCGGGAAAGTGAGCATCATGGAATGCCAGTTTAATAGGAAAAAAGTGTTCTTGCATTGAGAGAGTACTTGAGTGGAAGCCCAATGTCCATCTGCTACCTTAATACTAAACCTATAAATATATGCACAAGAGATCTATTTCCCCATCCTCATCTATATATTTACATATGCACATGCCTTTATTTAGACTTTTACAAATGTACTTTGCCTCCTTCTTTCCTCTGTTTCCTTTTACTTTCCTCTTGTCCCACTATCATACTCAGCCTTCATTTGGGTTTCAGTAATTCATCTTATTTACATTGCCCTTGATCATGCCCTACCAGGCCTCCTACACCCTCCTCCCCACTGATTTGGCCTCCTACACCCTCCTCCCCACTGTTTCTCCCTTGTCCCTGGGTTTGTTAACACCACTTTCTTTCCCCCCACATTCCCCTCTCCCATGTCCCCCAGAAGCATTTCTCCTGTTTTCTCCTCCAGATTGTTCATTCAGCCTATTTTATTTAGACAGACCTGCAAAGATAATAACATGCACAAAAACAAGACAAAAGAAAACAAAACAAAAACAAAAAAAGCCAATGACAAAAACTACAACAAAGAAAATTCTGTAGTTAGTTCAAGGACTGTTTGTTGGCCTTTAGGAGTGTTTTCTGGTCGAGTCTGATGGGGTGCCAAGCCCTGGCCCCAAAGGTCTATTTTTGGTATTCCTGGGACTTCGTTGCTCTGCTCCCCTTGCTGTTCTGTTGCATGCCCTTAGTGGTTTTCCTCAGTGTGGTGAGATCAGAGTGGACAGAATTCCCACACTCTATCTCCAGTGTTGTCTCCTGTGGGGTAGAGTTATGGGTCAGTGAGGGATGTCATGTCTCATAGTGGGGCCGGCCATGTGGAGGTTTGAGAGGCTGGCCCAATTCCCAACTACATGGACAGCTCCCCCTCCCCCCAGAAGAATTTATTTCAGAGGACGGCACTGAAGCTGCAGCTCAGGGGAAGGGGCATGTCTGGTCAGAGCCCACTGGAGCAAATGAAGGGGCAGGAAGAGAGAGTGGAGCACATCCTGGCCCACCAAGCCTTGACGACGATATTCTCACTCAGAGCAGCCAATGCAGAGAGGACCAAATGGCCAGCCCCACTGAATTGGCTTTCTTATACCCACAAGAATAGCAAAACTGATCGATCCACTCTCTCAGTGTTTGAGGCCCTCTATTTGAATAGTCCTACCCAATCATTTGACGTGAGTTGCAAGGCCACTAGTTAGAAAAGCCATATTTAAACCATTTCATTTCACCACAACAGATAACTGGAAGTTTGATGGTTTGAATCCACCAGGGATATCTCAGAAGACAGGCTTGATGATCTGCTTCCAAACACTTCCATCATTGGGCACATCATAGAGCTGTGCTTAACTCCACCACACATAGGTCGTACACGGTCCGTGTCACCTTGACAATCACGTGTAGCAGGCCCACTGTTATCTAAATCCAGTTTGATTGGAGTGCCTATGTAACAATACTCACAGGATAACCAAACCAAGCAGTGTATTTCTTTTCTGGGTTGAAGGAAAACTCTGTTTTCTAAGGCAACTTTTAAAATAAGTACCAACTGGTGAGACCAAAGAAGAAAGCAGCTTGAACATTTTTAAGGATTGTGACGATTTATCCAAAACTTGCAGTCGATGGGTTCTGTTTTATATAAAGAGTTAACATGGGTCTATTTCCACAGGACAAGAGAAGCATCAAGGAACCAAGTGGTCAAAAGGATGACTCTTTCCGTTTCAGACAGATTTTTATTTAAAGATGTTTTTCTTAAAAAAGAAAGAAAGAAGCCATCTGGGAGTATTAAAGACAGGAACCAAATTAAGGCAGTGATTACCCCAGAAGATAAAAAGAGGACCAGCAGAGTAACGGCCAGTGTCCACCAGGGTTGGCACCAGCGCCCAGTCCTTGCAGACGGATATGGTGCAGACTTGGCTCACGCCCAAAGTAAGCACACTGTGCCCAGATCCAGGTCAGCCAGAGAGTGAACTGTGCACTAAGCAACTGAGTCATATGCGGTACAAATGTCCCAATAATGTCTGCAGTCCCTTTGGAGGAAGAACATTTTAAGAATAAAAAGCAATCTCATATTGCTGGGAAGGATGGGCCCTACGTGTCCTCCCCCAGAGGCAAAGGACTAACTGGCAGGAATAAAATACAACGTTGTCACAGACACACACCCCAAACTTTTTTTAGCCAAATTTCCAAGGAAGTAGGATGCATACAGAAAATGTAAATTTGCATTTCCACACCATACCCCCACCTCACAAAAGAAGAAAATGTTTTTCAAAGGATTCCATGTTATAGTTTCAAAAAGGTCTCTCTCACAGCTATCTTCTGGTCCGGGTGTCAAAGTCGGTGTGAGAAGTTGTGTTTTTGAAGTTCAGACATGCACCAGCCTCCTAGAAACTCTCAGACTACAGGGCGGAACTGTATTTTCCCACAGCATGTTTGCACTAAGGACTAAGTACTAAGAAAAGTGGTAATTTATTTAATCGACTCCCTTGTCATATGTACTTCACAGAACTATCACAAAACACCACAGATCTGCTAAGCCTTTCACGTGGCTGACTGACCAATCCTGAATGCCGTGGTCAACAGTGAGATCGGAAGGGCTCATGGGAAAGGAGCGCACAGGTCCCTGCCAGCAGCGCTCACTGGAATTGTTCAGTATGTCTTCCTTCAGCTTACCTCCAAAGTCCTCTGGAGTCTTCAAAAGCTCCTCCGGTTAACCTGTAACAACTACTAGTTAGCATTCTTCTGAACATTACTAAAAAGATTGAGGTCCCAAAGAAGTAGAAGGAGGACACAGTGAAGAGAAATTACAGCCGTGTGGAGACCCCCGCCAGCGCTGAGATGCTTGCACACTCACTGATTCGGCTTTCCTCCTGCAGTCGGCGTCATTGCATGTGTTTTGTGAGATGGAGGACTTTGTAGATTGGTGTCAGACATGTGGGCTAATGTTGCATTTATGGGCTTGGACAGCACTGGGTTGGGATGCTTTCTTAATGTACACTTACCCTTTATATAAGACTCTCTTATATACATATGAGTTTCTGTGGATTTGTTTCTCCAGTCTGTCCAGACCAGCACAACCGCATAACAATCCTAAAAGAAAAGCCATGATCAGGCTATATCGGAAACATCTGAGCAGAGAAATGGCGGCAGTACTAGAGAGTAGGAGAAAAAGCAGCAGGCTCCCCGGGTTCACAGAACAAGTACAGCTGAGTGCCTTTAGTCAGGAGGCTGGAAAGCAAAGTGGGGGTACCACCTGGTCATTTATAGGTCTTACATCCTTGGGACATGACAAGAGGGACCAGTGCCTAGAGAAGAACTTCATGCTTGATGAAGTGGAAGGGCGATGGAAAAGAGGCAGGCCTTCCTTAAGATGGATCGACACCGTGGCTGCAGCAATGGGCTCAAGCATGGGAATAACTGAGAACAGCGCAAGACTGGGTGGTGTTCAGTTCTGTTGTGTGTAAGGCCGTTGTGAGTCAGAACTGATTGGTGGCACCTAACAACAACACCAAAGGAGCTTTGCAACACTCGCCCTTAAGGCCGACGCTAAAGGGTTATGTGACTCAGAGGCATGACTGAGAACTGTATCTTTAACATTTCTGACACTGCCTGGCAATCTATAAACTTCCCTAATAACCCCCCACGCTTACTACAGTTATGGGAATTCTGTGTGGTCATTACAACGGATTATTAAACATAGCAAAGAAGTAGAGTGCCATGAAAGGGATAGAATAAGATGGTTTTTTAAAAGGCTGAGCTCGCCTCAGCTGGAGTGAAGTTTTCAAGATGTGGGGAACCGGAGAAGGTCATCCAGTTGCTGTCAGTTACAAAATGGTGCTAAGGTCAACAGACACTCCTATCAGAGTGATAAGTAAACCCTACTGGAAATTCAAGTCCAGATGGGGAGAGGGGCGTGTATGTCTCAGAGAGGAGATACCTTCCATTGGGAAAGAAAAGCTTAACAAGAATTCATAGAACCCAAGAAGAGAATAACATGCCTAGAACTGAGTTCCTAATTGGAAATGTTTGACCTAGTTACTATGCGGCCCTTGGTGCTGTGGTCTATGTGCTGTAGTCCGCTGGGACTTTAGTCAGCTCTTTACCTGTGCACAGCATCCTTCGTAGGCCACGCCAGAAGGACTCAGTGTAGAAATCCTAATAAGAGGACTGGGCTTTACCTGAGAGTCATCTGTAGCCCTTGAACTTGGGCTGAAAGTCCCTAGTGTGAGAAGCAGCACAGACTGGAAGACACTGGAGTGTGGTTCAGCTCTCCTGCCTTGAGTGTGCAATGCACAGGGGCCGGGAACTATAACACACTGACGACTTTAATGCCCTCCTTGCTTCATTGTGACGTGCGTTGCTCTGGTAGGTGTGGCTCTGCTACTGTGAATGGAACTTATTGAAGAGTCTGCCGTATCACCAACCCCATTGTTTGTGTAAACAGAAGCAGAAAGACCTTGGAGGTGGAAGCATTTCTCACCTCTGCCTCCCAGGAATGGTCCTTAGTCAGTAAGAGTTGCATTCTCCTTCCCTGTCGCATAGCCAGAGGAGGTCAGATGTGTCCCCGCCTCTACCCTCACACGCACACCTTTGCCTCAGAGAAGGAAGGAACGAGGAAAGCAAGCTAATACTACTGATTTTGAGGGAAATTCTTTAAGCTGTTATTAGGTGCCATTGATTTTGTTCCAACTCATAGTAACTGTATTAGTCTGGGTTGACCAGAGAAACAAATCCAGAGACACTCGTGTATGTATAAGAAGGAGCTTTATATCAAGAAGCAAGAGTATATCAGGAAAACATCCCAGCCCAGTCCAACTCAAGTCGCTAAGTCTGATGCTAGTCCATAAGTCCCTCTTCAGACTCATGAAGCCACATGCAATGATGCAGAATGCAGGAAGATCACAGGCTGGTGCATGCAGAATTGTGTGGATCCAATGGCTGCATAGCGGGTCTCATGCAGATCTCAGCATGGTTCACCACAGGAAGCTGAAGGCAGAGAGCAAGAGAGAGAGAGAGAGAGAGAGAGAGAGAGAGAGAGAGAGAGAGAGAGAGAGAGAGAAGCTCCCAGGACTCTCCTTATGAGGTCATGCCCACAAGGAGGCACCACCAGGCTGTGACCTGAGTGACAAGCTAGACAACGCACCTTTACATTTATATCTTCAAGTTGCCGTGAGATGATGTAACCGCCACAGGGGCCTGTGTGCAGCAGAATGAATTATTACCTGGTCCTGTGCCATCCTCACAATGCTTGCTGATGGAGCCCGTACTTGAAGAAGCCACAGTGTCAATTCATAGTGTAGAGTCTTTCTGTTGTTCACTTCCCTCTACTGTGCCTAATATCCTTCTCCAGGCATGGATTCCTTCAGGAATCTCACTTCCATGGTGCATTTAGCACTGATGTGTTCATTCTCTGGGCAGTCCAACGTAGATTCAATATTCTTCAGCAACACGTTAACTCGAAGGCATCCATTCTTCTTCGTTCCTTCTTATTCACTGCCCCGCATTCACTAAAAAGCAAAGAGGTCACTCTGATAAACGTGTCCCAAGTCATGGTCTTTTCCAATCCCTTTGCATGTATATAAAATTAGGGTAGTAGGAAAGAAGACAGAAATATAATTGATGCATTTGAACTGTGATATTGGTGAAACATTGACTGTACTATGGACTAGCAAAAGAATGAACAAATAAATCCCCAAAATAAAGTAAAACAAGAATGACCCTTTGAAGTCACAATGGCCAACCTTTGTCTTGCTTACTTTGAGCAGGTCATAGGAAAGACTAATCTCTAGGAAAAGACGTCATGTTCTAGCCCTCACATGAGCTTCAGTATCTTTAAGGGGTCCATTCCTTGGCGCTCTCCGTGTGTCTTAGCCTTCCCATGGGTCTAGGTGTTTCTCAGCAAAGGGACCAAGGATTCCAAGCACGTTCTCCATGCCAGTGCGTCTTTCTTATTTGTAATGAACCCATTCTCCCCTCTCTGTTCTCTCTTTTTATCTCTGGTAAGATAAAAGTTGGTACGGACTACACCCCAAGGAAACTTCCTTTACATTGAATCAATACTGAGACCTGCACCCCACCCTAATCTCTTTATAACTGATTGACAGATGACATCAGACCACATCATGGAGCTGGTTACCTATTACATAACTGCCAACTTATATCATTGAATAACTCATGAACCACTGAGAATCAAGGCCCTGTTAAGTTGACATTCACTATTGTGACAGCTTCCAAATGTTCTTCCTGCTGGTAGCCTCTCCCATTCTAACTCATCCCACCCATTAATCTTCTCACCTATTAATTCTCGCAGAGAACAGCTCTAATCAATTACCACGTGTGAATGTGTATGAATGTGTGTGTGATTAGTCAAACTGTACATTATTGGTGGCACTTAAAATGTCAAGGAAGGTGTATTTATTTTAATATTTAACCCTTTCTTTACTACTCTTCATTAAACAGCATGACATGTGATAGAAGAGGCTATTACTTAACTTGGTGTATACATAAATAATGGAGGAGGGGAAATTAAACAAAGCAAACACTGCGAATCCCTTGTGAGAATAAACTCTAATCACCTTCGGTTGGTATTAAAGCTCCACGTTCATGCCTCCTTTCACATTTCTGCCCTGAACTCTCACTCCTCCTACTTAAACTCTTTGGGTTTTTGCCAAGCTAAACTACTTTCTAGGCCTTTAATTTGTTCTTCAATTTCCTACCCCTATACCCATGGTTTTCCTACTTAAAAAACATGTTCTCTTTATGGAGGGAAGATGTTGTCAAAACTTCCCCCATCTTTCAAGGACCAACTTAAGTGCCCGCTCATTTCTGAAGCAGTCCTGATCGTCCCAGCTGGGATCCATTTCCCTTTTCCCTGTTCTATCTTAATACTTGGCATATAGTTATAATTTCTGTCATATTGTCTTATTCAACAGTTATTTGTGTACGTATTTTTTCCTATAGAAACCTTTGCCATCAAGCCCATTCTGACTCATAGCCACCTGAGCATGGTTTCTGAGGCTGTAAGTCTATGGGGAAAGACAGCCTCGTCTTGCTCCCAAGGAGCAGCTCTTGAGTTTAAACTGCTGAGCTTGGGGTTGCCACTCCAACTCTTACCTGAAAGGCCCCTCAAGGCAGATGTGTGATGGTTACGCACCTTTTAACAAGTTGCTGGTGCTCAATAAATATGCTATACTTTGAGTGGAGGTAGATAAATCTCCTGGTGATAAATGATCATTTGTCCACTTTTATTATCCTGTCATTCGATGTCCTCTGCTATCCAGTCCCTATAGTGGCTTCTTCCTACAGGAATCCTAACTCATGCTAAAATAGGATCACACACTGCCCAGTGAGTCGCCACGCTGTGTCTACCCTTTCTATTTGACCGATGTCGTGATTTTAATGAATTGATTCTATGTACTTCATCATAAAGTCTTTTAACATTATTCAACCTAAGTGGTCTTCCCATCTGATCTCATTTGGCAATGATCACATCAACTGTAGTGTTTCTTATTACTGAAATTTAATTATTTTATCATATCTCCCCTCGCTGAATTATATTTATTTTTGTCACCTTCTTTGCACATGATGCTGATGTTGATCCCATGTAATAGATCTAAAGGGATGTTTAATTTTTTGAAGTTTTATCCAAAATATCATTAATTCAGGTCAAAGGCATAAGGAGTAATATCATTCTAATGGATCCATATTTTAATTTTATTATTTTAAACTGTTTTAGTATTTTAACAATTATTAACAAAAATATATTCATGAACATGTATTAATAAATATATTATGTGTATATAAATATAATAAATAAAGACATTAATAAATATGCATGTTAATTAATTATTGTAATGTATTCTTAAATAGGTTTTTTTAAATACATTAAATTTTTTGTCATTGTATTTATAGTATATACATGTTTTGTATATACATGTCATAATCCATATACTAAAATTATCCATTTGAAATTACTAGGCCCGGCTATAAAGTGTATTCTAAAATAAATAATAGAAAACAATCTCTCCTCTTTTTAATCCATTTTTATGGATTTCTCTGGGAATAATTTTAAAGCTAATTTGAATTCATTCTGGCAGAAAGATTTCACACAGCTGAACACTTTACTACAAAAATCAAGATACGTTACTACATACTTCCAACATGCTCTGGAATCTTGTCATTTTGTCAAAAATAAGTTACTCATTCATATTTATTTCCATGAATTTTACTTCCAACTCAAAAATGTATACCTACCTTGCCTTACTTCTCTTTCTTCCATATAACTCCTATCACATTTCAATTTCTGATGATTTGAGACTTGAAAACTTGCCCAAAGGTGATTCTGTTGTATAATGGCCTTTGTTCCTACCTTTACTGAATTTCAAAGTGTGCATAGTGTCTTTCTCTTAATCCACTTCTTCAGTATGCCATGCATACCCTGAGAAATCTAATATATATCCCATTTCAAGTAAGTTAGGTCTAGTGGGGAAATGTACTCACATGATCGTTTTAGTTACAATATTAAAAGCATGTGTGGTGCAGTGAATTACTTAGTATGAACATTCTAGTTATAAACTTTGTAACTGCCACCAAGTGACAAGGTAGGACTATGCAAATGTGAGTTACTTGTGGACCATGAAAGGGAATGTATAGCTTTCTAATACTATAAATAGGGTTCATGGGAGGGGGGACCATGTAAATAAGGTACATGGAACCCTAACAGAGAGACTGGCCAGTTTCGCCACTCCCACGAGGCTTCCAAACACACAAGTGGAAAGGGACATCTCGTGACCACAGAATAAGAACCCAGGGTGGAGCCTGTCCTTCGAAGCCAGGATTCCTGTGCTGAGTATGTGCTCAGCCCAGGAGGCAGAGAGAGCATTGCAACACCTTGCTGAGACAGTGAAAAGCAGTAGCAGAGAAATGGTACCAGCAGAAGCAAAAAATGGCAGAAGATTGACAGGAGACCAACAGGAAACAGTACGGTGGGTTTCCAGGTCCAGAATGAGAGAACATGGGGTACCTTTGGGCAGTGTGATGGTTAGAGATGATGTCAACTAGACATTCCTGGGTAAAGGTAGGGGTGGAGTCCAACCTTATCAATTGGGTCACAGCCCGTTGACACTTCCCTGGTGTCATAAGTCATTTTGTAGGAGAGACAAAGACTAAGCTGAAATGAATTCTCTTCACCTTCTGCTGGAGTTGGTGGATCTTGCAACTGGAATCCTATTGTGCCAATCTCAGATGTACTGACAGTGGATTCATATTACCTCTGTATCCACCAGCCTGTGCCCCCTACTGCCTCTGCTTCGTCATCCTGCTTCCTGTTCATCAGCATCCATGTGGAGAAGCCTGACTCGTACTGAACAGGAATGACCTGTTTCTATAACTGTGTAAACCATCTCTTGATATAAATATTTTTCTATATACAACACATACTAGCATCACAATTACGCTTCACCAGAGAATTCGACCTATCACAGGTAGGATGCTTGGTGGCAGAGAGGGGTGCATCTGAGAACTTACCAGAGGAGCTAAAAGAGTTTTGTAACACTTGCCTATGCAGAGAAGAGGACAGGGAGACACAGAGATGAGTCCAAGGGCCAGAGAGAGGTATGCCTCTGGCCATGACTGACAAAAGACTATCCTGATGGAAGAACTGTATCTTCAGTCATTTCTGATCCTGAACTGTAAACTATTACTTCCCTATTAAGTTCCATAAATATGAATAATGCCTGTGAGTTCTGAGTAGTCATTGCAACAAATTATTGATCCCAAGAGAGGAGTAAAGAGTTAACAGATTTTCTAAGAAAGGTGGTATCAAACCTGCAGAGAAGTAGAGTGTCTTGGAAGAGATCATTGGTGTCAGAATCATATAAATGAAGATGGACAGGATCGACATGTCTGACCTCTGCTTCACAAAAATCATTCTTGGCCATATGTCAAGTTGGGTTCTCCTTCTGAAGTGGAGGTGGTCAGATGTAGCCCCTATGCCCTATCTTCACATATAATATTAACTATTTTAGCTAACTTTATTTAAATGGAGCAATTTTTTTCTCTTACAAGACATTTGGAAATATCTGAAAAAATTTTGTTCAAGTAGGTTGTGGCAGTTCAATAATCTGTTGTTAATTTGAGACTTAAGGGTGAAGGGGTGGAGTTTAGCCTGTCAATCAGGTCACAGCTTGATGACTTCATTTGGAGGCAGTAAGGGGATCAATAGTTCGCTGGAAGAAAGACACACACTCTCTCCATGCCAGACATTCCTTTTGACAAGACACATGGATTTTTGCTAGAGTCCTGGAGCTGGAGGAACTGCGTGGAGACTCAACGCCAGTGCTGAGATGCTTCCACTACCACTGGATCCGCAAGACTTTCCACCCACTGGCCTGTGATCTTCCTGCACTTGGCATCATTACATGTGTTGCATGAATCTGAAGAGGGCTTTATAGATTGATATTGGACATATGGACTAATATAAAACTTATGGACTTGATCTGGACTGGGCCAAGATGTTTTCTCAATATTCAATTGCTCTTACATATAAAGCTCTTTCTTATACACATGTGAATGTCCATGATTTTATTTCTCAAGTCAACCCAGACTAACACATAGGACTACTGACATCTAATTGATAAGACCAAGGGTGCTGCTAAACATCCAATAATGCGAATGGGTAGGCCCCTGTGTTAGACAGGGTTCTCTAGAGAGAGAAAATCAGGTTGCTGATAATTGTTTATATATATATATATATATATATATATATATATATATATATATATATATATATATATACATACATATACATATATATAAAGATAGATATATAACACAAGAAATGAACAGTTAAATTATAAACAGATAGATATATAATATAAGAAGTGAACAGTTAAGTTATAAACAGATTGATATATAATACAAGAATGAACAGTTAAGTTATAAAGCAGTACAAATGGCTCAGTGCGACTCACTCCCGTGAGAGAGTTATGAGACACTAGCAGTCCTTCAAGTCTTGGGGGCTGTCAGGTAGTCCTCTGTAGAGCGAGATATCTAGTCTATCCCAGCACAGGTAGCCAACAGCCAGGCAGATCACCAACCGTCAGCCAGGTCCCTAACTCAATCCTCAGCTCCCGAGATGTAAATTTCATTCGTGTGGTCTTAAAGGGACCTCAACTTAAAGCGACACAGTCCACAGGCTAGGCGTCCCACAGGTAGTGTGCCCTTTAAGTTGAGATTCAGAACAAACAAGGCAGCTGCACACTGGTCCGATAAAGAGCGAGAGACAAACAAGGCGAGGCTCACCAAGCCATTTATCTCTCTGCCTTTCAATTAATCCCACTTGGGTTTATCGGCCAGACTGGCACAATAAGCTATCTCAGCCCCACCACTAGAAATTAGTCAACATAAAGTATCAGTAATTCCAATATTGATAAATCTTGTTTCATGTGTCTCTAAATGTTCTCTAAGTCAGAAATCCTTTGTAAAAGGATTGTAACTACATTATAATAAAAGAAAAAATATTCAGAGTGATAATTAACACACAAAAAAACAAAAAGTCACATAAGAGAGAGGCTGTTTGCAGAGAATAAATGTACCATAATACTTGTGCTAAAAATATTGCTGCAGCCAACTTCCAGAGTTGGCCCTTAATGGGCTAAAAAGAGAAGTACCGTACACGATGTAATTCACACTTTGTGATACCAGTTTTTTTAGGAGAAGTATTAATTTCCTCAGTGAGTTCTGAAAAAGGAGAGGACATGAATTTTATAATTGAAGAAATTGGTCTTGAAGGCTGGTGGCAGAGTCATGTCAGCTAAGTCAACAATTCCATTTGAATACCCACAGTGGGGAACGACTTGGACATCCTAAGATTTTCCTTATTTTATTTTTACTTAATTATATTTTTCAGTGTATGCAACTCTCAGGCTGATCTTCCTAATGAGAGCATAGACAAGTCACAGAATACAGGGTTTCTGATAACATTCAGGTTAATGTTTCTAAAATTAAAATTCCCATTAGGAACACAAGGAGTCCTGGTGGCATAGTGGTTATGTGTTAGACTATTCAACACAAGGCCATCAATTCAAAACCACCAACTACTCTGTGGAAGAAAGGTGAGGCTTTCTAATCCTTTAAGACAGTACATCTACATTTTTATTGCATGAGACAGCATGAAAGCGTGGCAGCAAGAATTTCCAACTTACTTGGCATAACTGAGTGTGTCACTGCCCCAGCAAAATTAAATATACCCACCCCCTCCCCATTGTTTTGTCTGCCCCTCATCTTCTCTATTCCCCCTCTACCTCCAAATAGTAGAGCTTCCTTCAGCTAGTCTATAAACCCAGGATCCAATTGACACAAGCCATTGCCATCAAGTCAATTCCAACCCAGTGTGACTGGGCTATAAATCTTTACAGGAGCAGAAAGCCTCATCTTCTATTCTTGGAGTGGCCACTGGATTTGAACCACTGACCTTGAGGTCAGCACTCCCACATTACTACCAGAGCCCCTTTTATAACTCACTGGTCAGATAACTTGGCTAAATTTTCACTTGGGGGGGGGAAATGAGGGCGGCGGGGGCGGGGGGGCATAGAAGAAATACAACTCCGTTTGCTGCCCAGACAAGGTTCTCATGCAAAGAAACTGACTCACAGCCTGACAATTTCCAGAAAGAAAATTTTCCATAAGACAGCACTAATGCCACATAATCAAATTAATTTATGGCCTGGGCTCCCCCAACTACATCGCTGCTGCCTGACTTCTCTGTCAGCCTTTGGCGCATCATTTTACTGCCAGGCCTACCATTTTAATCACTTCAGAAGGAGTACATGGAGGGTGAAGCCTTGTTCAAAATAACAGCTTCCCAATTAGTATCTCTGCACCCAAGCAGAACCAAGGGAACCCTGGTGGCATAGTGGGTTATGCACTGGACTGCTAACAGTAAGGTCAGCAGTTCAAAACCACTAGTCACACCACAGGAGAAAGATGAGGCTTTCTCTTTTCAGAAAGAGTTACAGTCTCAGAAATCCACAAGGGCAGGTCTACAATACCCGAGAGGGATCATGATTCAGAATTGACTTAATGGCTGTGAGGTCTCTTTGTTTGTTTGTGAGCATAGTCAATGTCCACAAGCCCTTCTAGAGTTCAGCTCCCTCAGTGTAAACACACCAGCTTGTTTCAATGATGTACAGTGAACACTATCATCTACTGAGGGAACGTTACCTTGTCGGAATTTTACATCTGACGCATGAAGCAGTTCATAATGATAAGCTAAAGTTATTGGTCGGGAGAAGCTGAGAGGAAACAAAAACAGCCCCCAAACATCATGACTGATAAATGGAGGAGATAATAGGGAGACATCCACCGATAAGCGTGCAAGCACACTTAGACAGCACTTGTTAGGTTGAAAGGCTCCAGCTGGAGAAGGTCAGAGGTTAAGAGGCCTCCATTTACTGAGCACTAGGAGGCTGGGAGCCAAGGGATTTTCCAAGTAAGGGATGGGTGCACACTGAGCAGGCAGCAGGAACCTTGAAGAAGCCATCAGAGGGTCAATGGAAAAGCAGGCCCGACGTGGGGAGAGCTCACGGTCAGGCTCAGGTGCGGGGTGGGGATGAGACCTGCCCTGGAAGGGTGCCAGAGTGAGCCAGAGTCAGAAATGCCAAGAGTGGGCGAGTTGACTCTGGGAGCCACCAGTGAGCAACAGAACCATCTGGAAGAGAAATGTGGCCAGTGTTTTTATAAGAGAATTCCAGAATGAGAAGATGGGAAAATCAGTGAAAGCCAGGAGTGGAATATCTGTTTCTTTCCATGGACATTTGCAAGCTTGAAAGAAAATTCCGGAGATGTGAACCACAAATTCAGACATATCGCTATTATTTTCTAGTCGGCCATCAAATATAACCTGATTTCTGGACTATAAATTAAAATGGAGGTCCTAGACTATATCGACCTAGGTCTCGATCTCTGGTGTCATGAAAGGCTGTGTGTGTGTTTTCCTCTCCCTAAAGCGCACCACACGTTCTGCTACCTGCCAGTCTCTGCTGCCCGCTTCTTCCTGCACGGCCCAGAGCCAGGGCCTCACTGGCGATCCCCTACGCAGACTCTAAGGGGCTCCACTCCGTTTATCATTCAGCTTCCACAGCAAACATTGCCTTCCCACCGACAACCATGTTGCAGAGCTCGAGCTCTCTTTCTTGGGGATCTATGCACATGGCTTTCTAAGCACCCAAGGGATGCTAAAGGAGCCCTTGTGACTCTCGGGTAAGTGTGTGAACTGCTCACCACAAGGTGTGTTGTTCAAACCCACCAGCCGCTCGCTCCAGGAGAGAAAGTTAAGGTTAATGGAGCCAATAAAGATGCACAGTTTCGGAAACCTTATTTATACAGGATCGCTATGAGTTGTTATCAACTTAATGGGAGAGTTTGGTGTTTGCGGCCTAAGGAAAACTTGGAAACAAAACAAGAAGGTCTACCTGAAGCACAGCAACTTCACAGACATGGGGCTTCTTGACCGTACTCGTTATAGGTGGAAATTGGTGGGTCTAACTTTTATAGAACCACTGGATGGGCTTGAACCACCAGCCTTTAGATCTGAAGATAAGTACAAACCATTTTCTCTACTCTTGATCCTAAAATACAAACACAAGTGGAACAGGTGGAAGGAATTTCATGACCAGTTGAAACCTACTTGACACATGATAGAGAACAGCAAACACACACATAAATCTCATTTGGTCTCATCCTATTGTACCTCAACGTTATTTGAAAAAATATATATTCATTAAAAATTTCCTACTTCAAAACCAACAAATTACTTTGATGCTATTTCAAACTCTGTATTTTCAGTTCTCCCACATGTCTCCCTTGATCCCCAGATAAGAGACCAATATATCAGTGTGAATACCTTATTTGTGTTTATCATAGATATCTTTATGAGACACAATGACTCCTGCCCCTTGAGATAGCAGCGTCATTTGCATGCAGATCAAACAAACTAATTTAAGTGCAACTGGAATGTAGACGTGCCTCCTGTGATGTTGGTTTCTGGTACCCTTATCCAGTTTTGCTGAACTAAGCCCCCACTCAAAGCCTCCAGGCATTCAGAAATCATTTTATTTGCTCTGATTCATCAGCAAAGGAAAGGTAGCAACCCCCAAGCCCACCCCCCCCACCACCCCCACTGCCCTGAACCAATGACTATTCATCCCACCCTTTGATAACCCTGACCCCAGTAAAGGCAACATCTGTCTTGTGTTTGGGGTGGCTGATAGCCAACTGGGGATCAGAAAACAACAATTTTCCTGGTCAGGGGTAAACCTTGCCCAGCATGTCGACTTTTTAAGCCACCCTGTAAGCTTAGTAAATTTAATTGGTAGATAGGGTTGTCTTTCCTTGGCTCATTTCCCACTGATTAATATTACCGCTGTGTGTAGCCCATGTGATCAGACATATGCTAACAAGGCTCTGTCTAGACAGGCAGAGGAGGATCTTGCTTCCTGCGCCCCCCCCTCCCCTGATTAAGTCATTAATATGCTACTTGTGAATGAGAAAAAGTTTACCTAATTTTGTACTGGAGGGGAAATGTTCTCAAATACTTCCAAATGGAAGCACTTGAAGCAGGGGTATTTAAGTACAGGAGCTATCGTATTAGTCCATTCAGTGTGGCCTTCAAAGCTGCAAGAGGGATTTCACTAAAGTCTATACGAAATGTGAGAAGCAAGAACACATCAGTGATTTGATGGGTTGATTTGAGCTAGTTTGCTTTAACGAACATCCAACCTTAATCTGTGATATGGAGGTATCAGGAATGGTTAATACTATGGCAAATGACATCCGTAGAGTGTGGTATGAAAAATTACAGGAGGCACTTTCAAAAGTTACTTTTAAAAACTTTTTTAAAGGGACAAATCAATCAGCGTGCAGTGAAGCACCCATGGCTCCTTGAGGCTTCCTCACTCCGCTATCCTGACCCCAGTGCTGCTTCCCACCCTGGACTGGACCGGAACATGTACATAGGTATCGGCAAGAGATTAAGTTCACGACACAAGGAACCCAGGAACAGGAATGGGAATGGTGATACTGAAATGGTAGGGGGAAGGTGGATGATGAGGGGAGGAAGAGGTTACTGATCGCAATGAAGGGCACAAAACCACACACCCCACTCCAGGGGAAAGAACAGAAACACGAGGGGAAGGGAGGCAGTGGTTGGTGTGAGATATGGAAATAATAATAATCTATAAGCTATCAAGGGACCACGGTGGGGGGAGGAGGGGAAAAAGAGGAGCTGATCCCAGGGGCTCAATAGAAAGTAAATGTCTAGAAAAGAACGATGACAACATATGTACAAATAAGTCTGAAATAATTACTGTATGGATTGTAACAAGAGTTGTAAGAGCCTCCAATAAAATGATCTCAAAATACATAAATCTGTCTATCTGTCTCACGGATGGTACGCCCTGTAGAAAAACCTGTTATCCAATTTCTAAGACTCTTAACTGTTTTCAGAGGAGAATATTCTAAAACTACACTCTTTAACAAAACAAACAAAAACACTCTAACTCTAAGATACAAATAAAACAGGAGGTTAGCATTCTTTAACCACTTAGGACAAATTTAGCCCACTCAAAGTATCATCCCTTTTTTTAAATAGTTACATACACTGAGCTTAATTATGAAACTAATTATTTTAGGAATGGGCAAATTTATAAAATTCCACATAAAGAAATAATCATTGATTGCTAATATTATGGATTCCTTCATTATTCCAAGTCAACGATTGCCACACTACCCAAAGTCTCCTAAGTTATAGCAGAGAATACAGAGTATTATAAAATAGAGTTTCTGTTCTCAAGGATAGTTTATAATCAAAACATCAATTCATTTAATGTTTAAGATTAATGCTCCAGTTGACTATGTACATGAGGGGCTTCAAAATGACCAGAGAAAAAATTCACTAATCATTCAATTCCAGTTTCCATCGCACTTTTTGAAGACCCCTCATAATTTTATGATATATTTTGGGTGGCAAAGAAAGACCTTCATCAAATAAATGAACAGGACTGTGATCTCATTTTTAGAGAGAGGCATTTCCGCCCCACTCTGACCTTGATCTTCTAATAAGCAGTTGCTCTGGAGTCAATTCTGGCTCTTGGTGATCCCAGAATGTGAGAGTAGAACTGGGCTGGCTCCCCGGTGTTTGCAATGGCTCCTTCTTTCCTGAAGTAGCTCTCTGGGCTTTTCTCCTGAGACATCTCTGGGCGGGCTCAACCTCCTACTTTGGGCCAGCAGTCAAAACATTAACCATCTGCACCCCCTAGGGATCTCAGCAACTCACACCTTTTCTCTGTTTACCATGCTGTTCATTATCCCAATGGTGAGGACGTCTGTTTTATGTCAAGGCATGATCCATATTGAAGTCCGCCGTGTTTGTTCTTCTTCAGTAAGGGCTGCAAGTGCTGTTTGTGTTCAGCAAACAAAGTTGTGTCGGCAG